>NC_051392.1:23957929-23993621 GCF_015228065.2 Penaeus monodon | reverse complement strand
CCCCCCCCAACCCTTTAAAATTTTTAAACCCACCCGTCAGAAAACAGGGAAAATTTACCCTTTAAGTCCTTTTTTTTAAAGGCCTTTTCCCCCTTCCCAACTAAATGGGGCCAAAACCAAACAGATCATACAATTCGTTTGAATCCCCCCTTATCCCCTTAAGATTTTTTTTTTGTCCCCCTTTTTGGAATGCTCCTAATCTAGTAAGTTTTATTGCTTGATTTGGCAGAAATTTTTTTTTGGATTTTTTACGAGTTTAGAAAATTCCTAAAAACTTCTTCGAATATCAAAAAACCCTTTTCCCCCCTTGGGAAAAATTTTTTTTTTTAATGTACTCCCTGGCCCTTTTTTTTTTTTTTTTTTCATTTTTTTTTTTCCGGTCCGCAAAAAAATTTTTTAAAAACCCTGCAGCCGGTCCGGAGGGCCCCCCCCTGTGACAAACCCCCTTTCTCAATCCATTCCCCCCTGTTTTGTTTTTTTTTTGTTTAACTGCCAACATTTTTTGTTTTTTTTTAACACTAAAAAAATATATATTATATTATTTTTAATATATAATTTGTAAAAACTTTCCCCCCCTAAAAAATAATGTCTTGGGGGAAAATCCCTCTGAATCCTTCTGTTTTCGCCCCAATGCTTGGCGTTTTTTTTCGCACCTGCGAAGCCCGTGCCGGATCCCTTAGTCCCCCCCCGGTTCGCCCCCAGTTTTCCCCCAAAGGGGGGGTGCCATTTTCCTCCGGGGCCCTTTGAAAAACGCGTGTCCCCGGAAAAACCCTCAAAAACCCCCAAAACCCCCTTTTTTTTTTTTTTTTTTTCCGGCCCCGGCGGGAAAAAGTTCATCCACTCCAGGCGTCCCTCGAAAGGTCCCCCCCTTGTTCAAAATCCCGAAAAAAGGCCTTGGTAAGAAATCCCCAGGGCCCCAACTACTCCCCCAGCGTATGTTTCTTTTTCCCCCCCGGATTAAGTTTTGTTTTTCTGCTTCCCTTAAAACAATATCCCTACCTTTCCCTAAGTAAAATTGCCTCCCCATATAGGCTTGGAAAAAATTTAAATTTTTTTTTTTTTTTTTTTCTTTCCCAATTTTACTCCATCCCCCCTTTTTTTCCTAGGACTTTAGTGTAAATCCCCCCTTTTCCCGGGGGTTTCCCTTTAGTCCCCCCCGTCCCCATCGTCCTCCGTTTTCCAAAAGGGTTTTTCCCCGCCGAGGGGCTTTTCCCCTTGGTGGGGGAAAAAATCCCAGAAACCCCTGAAGCAGCAGTTTTTTCCACATTTTTCCCCGAAGTAAAAAGGGGGCCTCCCGTTTTGGGCATCCCGCCCAAACGCCCCCTCCTCCCTTTGCCCCTGTATTTGCTTCCCCCTTTTGGGTAACCGCTGGGGGATTAAAAAAACTTTTTGTTTTTTTTTTTAATAAACCTTTTTTTTAACATTTTTTAGAAACCTATTTGTATCTGCAAACCCTAATTTACCCGGATATAAGTTTACTGTAACTAATCATAATGATTTCCTCCCTTTTTCTCTTTAAAAACTTTCCCCCCCCCTTTGACCCCCAGTTTTTTTTAATAAAACAAAGGTTTTTAAATGATGTTTTTTTTTTAAAAATTTTTTATTTTTTTTTTGCAAACTTTAAACTACCATAACAATATTCCCGGAAGCTGCGTAAAAAATTTATATAAAGTTAAAATTTAATAACCCCTGTGGTATGGCCCCCCAAAAATGAAAAATATTTTTACCCAGTTTGGGACAGAAAAATTTTAAAACCTGTTCTGAAATTTGGGTTTTTTCCATGTTTTAATGTCGTTAGTATTTTGGGTTTCTACCCCTTTAATTTGAAACCTTAAAATCCCCCCTCCATAAAAATCCTTTTTTTTTTTAACCTTGTGTTGACAGCAGTGAGAAATCCTTTGGGGGAAAATGAAAGAATAAAACGGATGCAATAACCCCCTTAAATTAATTTTTACTGAAAGGCCCCTTTTTTGGGGGTTTTTTTTTTTTTAAATGTTTTTTGTTTTTTTTAATATTTTCAGGTTTTTGGTAAAACGTCTTTTGCTCCACAATACACGATATTTTTGGCTCCCCCTAAATACCCCCCTCCCCCAAAATTATAAGGAAATTCCGGAAAAAATCAAAACCCCCTCTTTTCCACGCTTGAAGAAATCCTTCCCCAATAAAATAATGCTTTTTTTCCCTCCCCCCCCTGCCCCTCTTCCTCCTATATATGTGTGGGGTTTGTGGGTGTGGGGTGGGGGAAAAAGTAAAAATGTTGGAAAAAAAAATTTAAAAAAAAAGGGCCTAAAAAAAAAAACGAGCCAGTTTTTTATTTTCCCGTTTTTTTTTTTTTTCCCCAGGGTTTTTTTTGATTGGAGATAGTGATGAGTAGGTTTTCCCCCCCCCCCCACCCCCCCAGAAAAGGAAAAATTGTGTGGCAAAAGGATTTTCCTATCCCCCCCCGTTTTTTTTTAAACCCATTTAACCCATTTTTAACCCCCCCTCGGGATTAGCTTACAAAAAAAAGCAATTTTATGTAAGAAAAATTATTACATTTTTTTTTTTGAGAATTAACGGAAAATAAAAAAAGGAGAAATTTTTTTTTTTTTTATGTAATGAAAACAGTTCAACAAGACATATAAAATCAATTATTTGTAAATAAAAACCCAAGCCCTTTGCAATAATAAACAAGCAACAAGGGGCAAGGTAAAAGGGTGGTGTTTACTGAAAATTTGGAAAATATGTAGATACATTTTACAAATATATAGCGCAAATAAAAGACACGTTTTTTGGGCCTATATAACAGAGAAAGGTAAAAATCCTGAAAAAAATTTCATTGGAACCAAACAGTCCCCCCCCAATGAAAAAAAATCCGGCCCCCTTAAAAAAATAATTTACCTTTGCATATGAAAAAATGAATGTTCCCCCCAAAAAAAACATTTTTTTTTATTGTTTTGGAAAACTTTTTTGTTCCTTTTTTTTCCCCCTTTTTTTCCAAATTTTGGAAATTTTTTTTGTAAAAGTTTGTAATTTTAAACCAATTTTAAAACCATTTAATAATTTTTCCATTAAAGGGGGTTTATTTTTTTAAAGGGAAAAAAAATCCTCCCTTTTAAAAAAATTTTTTTTCCCGTAATTAATTCCTTTTTTTCCTTAAATTTTAATTCCCCCTGCCCCTGTTTTTTTTAAACCTTTCCAAGGGGGTTCCCTCTTGGTTTAAAAATCCTCATTTAAAACCTTAAAGAAAATCCTTTTTTTAAAAATTAACCATTTTAGGTTAACCTAGGAAAATTTTTTTTTTGGGTTTTGGGCTCCCACCCGTCCCCATTTTTTCAAGGCCCTTAAGGTTTTTTTTTTTTCCCCCTTTGCCCCCCCGTTTTTCCCCCCCCCACCCCACCTCAAAAACCAAGGCTTAAATGAGTTTAATAGAAAAGGAATTGAAGTTATTCAATTTTTTTTAAAAAAACTGTAAACATTTTTTTTCCCAAACACAAATTAATGATTTTACCCCCTTTACGATTTTTACCCCCCGGGAAAAATTTTGTTTTTTTGTTTCTGCATAAGTTGTATCCAAACCCCCTAAAAAACTTTTGGGCGAAAACCCTTCCTAATCAATTAAATTTTAAACCCGACCTTTTTGAAATGCCAGGAAAAGGTTTTCCCCAAGGGAATTTTTTTTCCACTTTTAAACCCAAAACCCCCCCCCCCCCACCCCCCCCCCTTTTTTAAACGCATTTCAGAGGAAAAAACCGTTTTTAAATTTTTTTTTTTTTTTACCCTCCAAAGCCTTTTTTTTTATTTGGGGCCCCCAAAAATTTGGTAAAAAAATTTACAAAATTTTTAATAATTTCAAAATTTTTTTTTTCTGAAATCTTTGGGGGTTGATATTTTTTACTGAACCGCAAAATTTTTTTGGTTTAAATGATTTGTTAAAATTTTTCCAATTTTTTCGCCCCTAAAAGGGGTTTTTGTAGCAGGCGCCCCCCCCCCCTCCCCCCTCCCCCTTTTTTAAAAACCCTGAAAATAATTTTTTTTTTGGAAATTTTTCTTCCCCCCACGGGAAGTAAAGAAAAAAACCATCAACAACATTGGGCCCCAATATATACAGTTTTTTTTTTTTTTGTAGGAATTTTTCCTGATTAAAAATTATCACTAACTTTAGGAGTCAATTTTTAATATATTTTTTTTTTTTCCCGGTTTTTTTCCAGGCCCCTTGGGTGGTCCCCGACCTGCGAAGGCCCCGTGCGGAAAATGTTTTTGGTCCGTTTCCCCGGGTTCCCCCCCCCCCCTCCCAGCCTCCCGAAGGGCGTGCCCCAGTAACCTCGCCCTTCGGAAGCGGGGGTGGGTGGGGCGACAACCCCCCACCCACCCACCCCCCCTTTTTTTTTTTTCCGGCCGGGCGGGAAAGAGTTTTTTCAATCATGGCATCCCCGACGAAAGATAATGGTCCCCCTTTCCCCCCCAACTCCCCCTCCCCCTTCCCCCAGAAAAACCCGGGAAAAAGCGGCAGAAAGCGGGGCCTTGACGTCAGCATAAGCCTTTTTCCCTTTTTCCCCAGGAATGTAAAAATGGTTTTTTTTTTTTCTGCAGTATAGTTTTAGTAAAAGGGTACTAAATGCTCCAATAAGAAAAATTACATTTTTGTACATTACATTCACATAATATTTAAAAAGTCCCCCCCCATTTTTTTTCTTTTTTTTTTTTGCAGACAGAGAGTAATCCTTTTAAAGGGAGGTTCTTTGATTCATTCCCCCCCCCCATCGTTCCCCCCCCCCAAATTTGTCCCCCCCCCGGATTTTCCCCCCCCCCAGAGTAACACACCCAAATGTTTTTAGTCGCCCTCCCAGAAGCCCCCCTTTGGCAACAGTTAATCCTGGGTATGGTTTCCTGAAACCGCCAGTTTTTTTTTTTTTTTGAAAAACAAGGCAAAACCCGCCCCCCCCTGCCCTTTCCCGCTAAAAGCCCCCTCCATCTTCCCGCCCCGTAGTGCTTTTTCCCCCTGCCCCCTCAAATCTTGAGATGTTCCCTTTTGTTTTTTTTTTTTTCCCTATAAAACTTTTATTGAGTCCCCCCCCCCCCTTTTTCGAAGTTTTTCCTCCTTCTAATATTTTACGCAACCGATTGGGTTGAAATAATGTAACCCAGGGTTTTCCAAATCGAAAATATTTTAAAAGCTTTTTTTTTGGTTTTAAATTTGGATAATATTTTTTTTTTTGAAAAAATATCGAATTTAAATTTTTTTTTTTTTTCACTGCAATTCTATTTTTGTTTTTTTTTTTTCCCCTTATTTTCCCTATTTCCGTTTAATTTCCGTTTCCCCCCTTCCGTAACGGATTTTTTTTTTTTTTTTTTCCGTCCCACTTTTTTCCCCCCAAAAAAAAAAAGCTGGTTTTTCCCCCCCCTTTACCCTTTTTCAGTCCCCCCTTGGGAAAAGGTGTTTTTTTTTTTTTTCCCTTTCCCGGGCTTTTTCCTTTTGGTTTTTTGTTTTTTCCCCTCCATGGTTTTTCTCTTCTTTGCGTAAAAATTGTTCCCCAAAGTTTAAATCCTTCAAACATTTGAATTTTCCAATTAACTCCCTTCGTCACCCCCCCCCTTTACCCTGTTTTTTCCTTCCTTTTAACTCTCATTTTCTTAAAATTACGAAAATACGCTTCCTAAGCGATATACTTCCTACCATCTCAAAAACCAGCTTCCGTTTAATGAAAGTAATCCCCTTTTTCTCCAACGGTCCCCCCCCCCCCCACCGTCTTTTTTTCCCCACCGCCGTGATTTCTGGCTCCCATAGGTTTTCTTTCCCCTGGTCCCTTTTATTCAGTGGGGGTGCTCCCACTGTAAAAAAAAGCCCTCCGGCCCTTTACGGCCCTCTTTTACAACATCCCCTAATTTAAATCACAAATTTTTTACTCCCCCCTGTCCCAATTTTTTTTTTTATAAAAGTTTTTCCCCCACGTCCCCCCCCCCCCCCACCCTTTTTTTTTTTGAAAAGCCCCAAGGTAAAAATGAAAAGTTTTTTTTTTACACCATTATCCAATTTTATCATCCATTATCCATGTTTTTTTAGCATTATCAACTATTAGCAAATTTATCCAACTTATTAACATTTTAAACATCCAAAAAAATTTATAGCTTTATCAATATTTAACCAATTAATCCAATATTTTCAAAATTAAAATCAATATTTAAAGCATTAACAATCAATTATTAGCATTTCAATATTTGCATTATCATAATTAAGCAAATTAATCAACATAAATTAAGCAATATCAAAATTTATTAGCAATTAAATCATTATAATTGTTCCCATTTTCTCGTTTAAACCATTTTTTAATCAATTATCCCCTTTATACTTTTTCAAATTAATCCATTAATATCCATCAGTAAAATCCAAATTTTAAAAACCATAATGATCATCAATTACAATTTATTTATTTCCCATTATCCATTATCAAAATCCATTTAATTCTATATCAGCCCAAATTTAGTCAAGTTTATTCCAATTATTATTTATCCGCAATTAATCCCCATTAAATCAAGTTACTATCCCTGTTAATTGTTCCATTTAACCATTTATTAAATCCATTAATCATTAATTTTTTTGGCATTTAAATCAATTTAGTACATCATTCCCAACATTAATTTAAAGCCATCCCAATCCATTTATTCATCCCCATTAATCCCTTATCAATCAATTATTCATCCAATTGTCATTAAAGTAAAAAAAAAAATCAATTTAACCATATTTAAAAAAATTCCTTACCATTTAATTATCATTTTTATCAATTAAAATTTAATCAATATTTAAATTTAATCAATAACCATTATTTTTTATCATTTATCCATTTATCCCTTTTTACATTAAATCATTTTTATCCATTTTCATCAATTTAAAATTTCAATCAATTTATCATTATCCTTAAATTATCCATTTATCAAATTTTTTACATTTTAAAAATCATGATCAATTTATTTAATCCAAATTATCATTTAATTATCCATTCAAATCCCATTAATTTATCATTATCATTTATTTAAAATCCCAAATTAAATCCAATTATTATTATCATTATCGATGTAATTTCAAACAAAATCAAATTTATCATAATTATCAATTACCAAATTTTAATTTAAAATCCATTTTTAATTTATTAAATTTATCCAATTATTCAAATTTATTTATCATTATTCCCAATTAATTAAATTCATTACCAATTTTAATTATCCCAGTATCATGTAAATGTAATCCCCATATATATCAAATTTTTTTTTAAAATCCAATTTAAACTTTTATTTTATCAATCTACCATTTAATCTCAATTTTAAATCATTATTCATCCATTTAAATCATTATTTTAATTCCATTAATTATTTTATTTAATCATATACAATTAATTAATTAATTTAAATCATTACAATTTTTTTCATTTAACCATTTATTTTATTCAATTTAAATCCAAATAATTAATCATTAGCAATTAACTTTAAAATCCATTATCAATTAAATTTTAAAAATCATCATTCTCATGAATCAAATTTAATCAATTAATTACTCCATTAAAAATCCATAAATTTTTTTTTTAAAATTAATTTTTTTATCAAATTTTATTAATTATTAGCCCAATTAAAACATTATACAATTAATCAATTTTTTTAATAATAATTTTTTTTATTCATTTTAAATCTTATTTATCATTAAATCCAAATCATAAAAATCCCATTATTTTTAATCAATTACCCATTTTTATTAATCCAAAAATTACCCATTTTAACATCAAATTTATCATTAATTTAGGTCCCCCCCTTTATCATATTAAAATCCATTTATTCCATTTTAATTATTTTTATCCCACATCCCAATCATTTTAATCAATTTATCAAATTTATCATCCCATTAAAATCCCATTTACAATAAATTTTTTTAAATCAAATTTATCAAAAAATCAAACCTTTTATAATTTTTTTTTTTCATCATTATTTTTTAATCCATTAAATTTAATTAATTAATTTCTCTATTTATCCATTTAACCCAAATTAACCATCCATTTTTCAATTTAATTTAAAATCCCTTTTTAATCCATTTTATTATCCATATCAATTAAAATTATTTTCCAATTCATCTTTATCCCATTATCATTTATCACCATTAATCATTTATCAAATAATTAATCAATTTACTCCCATAACTTTTATAAATTTTTTTAAATCATTATTTAAAATCATTATTAAATTAAAAATTATTTCCTTTTTTTCCTATTTTTATCCATTAAATTAATCATTATTTTATCCATTAATTTAAAATCCCATTATTAATCCAAATTTATTTTAAAAAAATCAATTATTAAATTCTTAAAATTATCCATTTTATTTAATCCCCCATTAGAATTCGTTATTACTCATTTAAATTAATCCATTTAATTATCATTTTATTAATCATTTATTTATCATTTTTAAATTAATTATTTATTTTTATCCCATTTATTTATCAAATTTTATTTATCATTTTAATCTTATTATCACTTTAATTCAGTTTTATCATTGGGTCCCATATTTATGATCCCCCAAATACATTATTACAAAATCATTAAATTAAATCATTTATCATTTAAAAATTAAACATTCAAAATCCATTTTAAAATCAATTTTTTAAATTAAAGATTTACCCCACATTATTCGCCATCCATTTTATCCCAATTAAATTTAACATTATTAAATATTAAATTATCCCATTATCCTTTTATCAATTTATCCATTTTTTTCCCCATATTTATTAATTAAAAAATTTAATCCTTTTTGTTAAATTAATCACTATTCACATTTTTATTAAATCATTACCCAGTATTATCCATTATCCCATAATTTAAATTATTATCCCTTTCACATCCATTTATTCCATTATCCATTTTAACTTTTATTTTATTATTTACCTGTTTTAAATTATCAAAAATTATCCCAATTTATTTAACCATTATCATTACTATTATTTATCCATTTAATTATCAACCTGTCCCCCCCCATATTAAAATCATTTTATCAAACAATTTTTAAGCAAAAATTTTAGCCATTAATCATTTTATCCATTCATTAAATCATTTAATCATTATCCAATCATTAATCATTTAATCCAAATACTGAATATTACATCTTTATAAAATATTTTTAATTCAATTATAAAAATTAATTATCAATTTATTATTATAATATTCATTTTAGTAAATTATTTAAAATCCATTTTAATAGAAAATTTTTTTATTTAAATCATTATAAAAAATATTTATTATTTTATAAAATTTATGTTTTTTATTTATTATGAAAATTAATTTTTCCCATTATAAAAATATTAATTGATTAATAAAATTTTTATTATGATTATAAACTATTTTTTAAATCCATTATGAATTTAACTAAAACAAATCCAGGAAAAATACAATTATTTATTCATTATAATTTCAAATCATTATCAATAATTAATCAATTTTTAAATAAATAATCATCTCCATAAATTGTTTTTGTAATCAACCTAGACTTTCTTAAAAAAATTCCAATTTTAAAAATATTATCCCCATTTTTATAAATTGTTTTAAAGTCCATTATAAATATTTAATTCCATTTTATAAATATTTAATCCAATTAATAAAATATTCATTAAATAAAATTTAAATTTTATAATTTTTAATAATATTTTTATCCCTTTATAAAGATTAATAATTAAATAAATATTTTAAGCACTATAAAAAATTAGGTAAAACATCAATTTATAAAATAGTTGCAAAATCCATTATAAATAGTAAAAAAAAAAAATCCAATTTTTATACATTTAGGTAAAAAAAAAAAAAAACAAAAATCACCTATAAATTAAGTATCCATAATAAATAGGTAAAAAACAATCCCCATTAAATAAATAATTAATCATCATTTATAAAATATTAATCATTAATAAACATTATACCAACATAAAAATTTTATTAAAAAATCTTTTTTTATGAAAAATAAATCATCATTTATAATTAATTAATTCAAATTATAATATTATCATACCATAAATAATTTATCTTTTTATAAATAAGTTAAAAAAATCAACTTATAAATATCCCAACCCTTAAAATAATATTATCCCCCCCAAAAATTAATAAAATAGTTTGGTCCCACATTTATAAAATTATTATCATTTGGATAAACGTTTATTCAATTTATAAAGTATCAATTTCCAATAAATAAATATCTTTTTATAAAATATTTTTTAATCTTTTAGAAAATAAATTTATCCATTATTAAATAATTTTCATTTTATAAATTTTATTTCAATTAATAATAAATTTAATTAATCATTAAATAAAATAATTTATCATTATAAAATTAATTTATCAATTAAATAATAATTAAATCCCATTTTAAATATAAAAATAAAATTTTATTCCCCTTTTTAATAAATCTTTAATCATTATAACATGTTTTCTCCATTTATAAAATTATTTTCATCAGTTTAATTAAATATTTTCCCCCCATTAATAAATGATTTAATCAATTAATAAATATTTTTTTTTTATTCATTATAAATATTTAATCATTAATAAATAAATTTTTCTCATTTAAAATACATTATTTTTATCAATTTAAAATAAAAAAAAATTTATTCCATTAATTTTAAATATTATCCATTATAAATACTTATGCATGAAAATAAATTTATTATCATTATTTAATTTTTAATTTAATCATTAATTAAAATATTATCATTATAAAATATTCAATCCAATTTAATAAAAAAATTAATTATTCATTAATAAAATAATTTAATCATTTTTATAAAAATAATTATCAATTTATAAATTTCTCAAAATTTAAAAATATTTAAAATCCCAATTAATAAAATATATCCATTTTATCAAATTATTAATCATTAAATAAATATTTTTTATCAATTTATAAATATTAATCAATTATAAATCTTAAAATCCCCCATTTTAATAAAAGTTATTTTAATCCATTAAAATAAAAATTATTTTTTTAAATCCCAATTATAAAATAATTAATCATTTTTTAAAATATTTCCAATTTATAAAAATTTAATCATTTTTTAAAAAATAAATATTTTTAATCCCCCATTAATTAAAAAAATAATTTATTCCATTTTAGAAAAATTATTATCAAACCTAAATTATATTATCAATTAATAAATATTTATCATTATAAATTTTATTATCATTTAATAAAATTATTAAAAAATCCATTTATAAAAATAAAATTTTTATTCACATTTATAAAAAAATTATTTATCATTTATAAATATTATCCATTAAATAAAATATCAAGCAATGGACTAAATAATTTTATTCATTAATAAATATTATCATTCAAAAATAAATTATTTTTAATCATTAAAATAAATAATTATCCTCCCCCATAAAATACTTATCCATTTAATAAGTAATTTAATCATTTTTGTTAAGTAAAATTTATCAAATTAAAGATTATTAAAAAATCATTTTTTTAAGCTATTTTATTAAAATTCATCATTATTCCCAATTTAATAAAAAATATAAATCATTTAATAAGTTTTTATAATCGTTTTTTTTATAAAATATTTATCAATTTAATAAATAATTAATCATATGAAATATTTATCCATAATGAAATATCAATCATATCAATATCATCCCATTATTAATATTTCCAATCCCATTAAATAATCTTAATCATTATACAATTATCCAATCCAATTAAATACAAATATTAAATCATTAAAAAATAAAAAATATTAGCCATTTTAATGTTTTTTTTTTTAATTCATTTAAAAATATTTAATCAAATTATAATTATTGGTTTCAATTTAAAAATGTTACCAATAATAAAAAATTATCATTTCTAATGGTTATACATATAATTATTAAATTTTTTAATAATTGGTAACAGTTTTTTTTTTAATGACCAAGAATTTTTAATAATTGACTAATTATTTTTTGTTATAATGAATAACCCAATTTTTTATAATGGATAATATTTTTTTAAGAATGGATAATATTTTTTATTAATTGGAAAAAAAATGAACTATTTTATAATGAATAATTAATTTTTTTTTGTATTAAATGGATGATATAAACTAAATGATGATTAATTTTTTTAATAATGAATGGATATTCATAAATTGAAATTAAAATATTTCCATCTGGGATAATATTTTAATAATGAATTATATTTTATAAACCCGATAATTAACTTATTAATTGAATATATTTTTTTTAATAATGATAAAGTGATGACTAAATATAAGTCCTAAAATGATAAATATCCTTATTAATGATTAATACTTTTTACAAATGAATAATACTTTATAATGAAAATAATATTTGTTTTTATGATGAAAAATAAATAATTTTTGTTTTAATAATGGGGAGTACATAATTTTTTTTATAATGAAATATATTTTTTTATAATGGAATAAATAATTTTAATCATGGAATTAAAATTATTTTACATAATTGAAATAATATTTTTTATTTAATGAATATAATTTTAATAATTGATTAATAAATTATTAATGATTTATATTTTATAATTGGAATAATTAATTTAAATAATTGATAAATTAATTTTATAATGATAAATATTTATATGGAATAATATTTTTTTTTAATATGATAATAAATTTTTACTAATGATTAATTATTTATATGAATAATTTTTTTTTTTTTAGATAATGAAAAATATATTTTTTTTTTAAAAATGAAATAAATAAATTTAATTGATTAAATATTTGTTTTTATATAAATGATTAATTAATTTTTTAAAATGAATAAATTTATTTTAATAATATTAATATTTTTAATACTGAATTAATATTTTTTTTATAATGATAAATAATTTAAATTGAAAATAATATTTTTATATGGGAATAAATAATATTTTATAATGATTTTTAAATAATTTTTATAATGAAAATTAATATTTTAATAATGATAATATTTTTTATATAATAATTATTTAAATAAATGAATTAAAAATAATTTTAAATTATGAATAAAAATTTGTTTTTTTTTTTTATAATTGATTTCATTTTATTTTTTTAAAATAATGGAAATAAATAATTTTATTTCAATGATCAATAAATTTTTTATTAATGATAATATTTTAAATAATTGGATAATAATTTTAAATAATGAAATATTTTTTTATTTTTTATAATGATAAATTATTTAATAATGATTAATAATTTTTTTTTATAAAATGAAATAATAAATTTGATAATGATAATATATAATTAAAATGAATAAGTATTTTTTTTTTTTTTTTAATAATGATGAAATATTTTTTATTAAAAGATAATATTTTTATAAAGATTTAATAATTTTTTATGAAATGATATTTTTATAAATTGAAGTAACCCCGTTTTATAACTGATAATTTTTTAATAATTGAAAACCAAAAAATTATTTTTTATAAAATTGAAAATTCATATTTTTTTTTAAAAACTAAGACATGGATTTTTATTTTTTTATATGAAAAATAATTTTTTTTTTTTATAAAGATAATAAAATTTTTTTATGATTTGAATAAATATTTTTTGTTATCATGATAATTATTTTTAAAATAAAAATGTTGAATAATTTTTCCCCCATAAAAAGATTTAAATATGTTTATGATGAATAATGTTTTATAAATGAAATAATAAAATTTTTAAAAATAATGGAATTGAAAATTATTTTGTTTATAAATGAATTTAAAACTAAGTTTTTTATAATGAAAAATTACATTTTTAATATTGTTGGGGGATACTAATGTTTTTATAATGAAATACCCCTAAATTTTAATTAAATGGAATACTAATTTTATAATGAATACCTAATTTTATAGTGAATATAATTTTTTTTATATTATTGAATTATCTTTATAAGGAAAATATATTTTATTATTATAATTAATTTTATAAATTTTATAATTTTAATAATGAAAATAATGATTTTTTTTAATAATTGGAATTAATAATTTTTTTTATAATGTGGTATAACAAGTTTATATAATTAATTTATTTTTTTTTGTTTTTTAAAAAATGATAATATTTTTATCGTGAAATAACAAATTTTATGAAATTGTGAATGAAGTTATTTTTATAAATGAATAATATTTGGATAATGAATGAAATATTTTTTATAATTGGAAAATAAAATTAGTTTTTTAACATGATAGTAATTCCCCATAATGATTAAATAATTTTTTAATAACTCCCACAATAAATACATTTTTTTTTTTTTTTTTTAATAAATCATAATGATTCCCCCCATATTGAAAATTATTCAAAATAAATTAAAATAATAAATTTTATAAATAAAATAATTTATTTTTTAATAAAATGAAAAATAAATATTCTTAAACTGAAAAATTATTTAAATAATTGGTATTAAAATAAATTATATAATGATAATATTTTAATAATGAATAATATTTGTTACATACAATGAAAATAATATTTCCCATAATTTGATAAATGAACATGATAAATTAATGATAATGATAATGAAAAATGGATAATGAATAATCCTAATTGCCTAAATTTGTTTTGAATAATGATAATAATTTGCACGTGGATTTAATAAATGGAATTAATAAAAATAGTAATTTGGGAAAAATAATGGTTAATTAATGAAAAAATGAGAAATATAAAGGTCAATAATAATAATTAATATTGGATAATTGGATAAAATGGAAAATTTGAAAAAAATATAATAATAAATATTGTGATAATTGATAAATGGCAAAATGATAAATAATGATTTAAATGATAATAAAGATAATATATAATATGGAAAAAATGAATGAATGATAATGATAAAACATGAAAAAATGATAATAATCAAATATGCTAAATAAATTGGAATAAAAATGGAATGCTAAATAATTGTAAAAAAATGCCCCTAAATTAAAATTGATATGAAGAATGTTTTTTTTATAATGAAATTTTTAATGAAAAAAAATTTATAATGAATGAAATTTAATAAATGATAAGTTGAAAAGCCCAATAATGACCATGAATAAATGATAATGAATTAATAGAATGAAATAATTGAAAAAAAAATAAAGAATAATAAAATGGATATAATATAAATTAATTTTTTCATAATAATGATAATAATGATAATAATGGGATAATATGAATTATAATGGAAATAATTATGGGATTAATAATGATTAAATAAATTGATATTTAAATGGATATAATGAAAAGAATTTAATGAAAAAAATCTAATGAATAATGATGATAAATAAATTGGAATAAATAGAGATTATTTCAAATAAAATAAAATGATAAATAAAATGATTAAAAATTTAAAATAAATTTTTTTTTTTTATGATTAATGAATAAATTTTTAATGAATAATGAATAAAATGAATTTGAATAATGAAATAATTTGGAATTTAATGATTGATGAATAAAATAATTAATGGGATAATGATTTAATAATGAAATAAATTGATATAAAAATGATAATGATTGTTAAGGTAATGAAATAATGAGGATAAATAATCAATAATGTAATAATGGAATAAAAAATTTTATAAAGTTTTAATGAATAAATGAATAATTCATGATAATAAATTAAATGGAAATTGATATGATTTAATGAAATAATGGATATGATGAAATTAAATAATAATTGAAAAGATTGGGAGTAAATAAGATAAATGATTAAATTATGAATAAATGAATTTGTTAATGGGTAAAATGAAATAAAATAAATGGTTAAATGAATAATAATGATAAAATTATGAAAATAATGGATAAATAAATAAATATGATTAAAAAAAAAAAATTATTCAATAATTGAATATGGAAAAAATAAATTAATTGAATTAATAAATAATAATTGAAATAAAAATTTTATTAAAATTTTTAATGAATAATGAATAATTATGATAATGAATATAATGAATAATGGGAAATTGATAAAAAATAAAGGAATAATGATATATGAATAAATGGAAAAAATAATTTAATGAAATAAATGAAATATTACTGGTAAATTTGGATGTTACTGGGTAAAAATGATATAATAATAGTGGAATAAATGAATATTTAAAATAAATTAATGAATAAAATAAATGAGTAATGAAAAAAATAATAATGATAATGGAAAAAAAAATATTAATGGGTAAATGATAATAAATTGTTTTTTTATTGAAATAATGAAAATAATGAAAAAAATAAATAATGATAATGATTTACTAATTGGTAAAAATTTGATAAATAATGATAAATTGGAATAATAAAAATGATTAATGGGATAAATAATAAATAATGAAAAAAATTATTTGGGTAATGAATAATAAATGAATAAAGATACATAATGAAAATAAGGATAAATAAATTAATGATAAATGAAAAATAAATAATGATTTAAATGATAAGATAATTTGATAAAATGATACTAAAAAAATTAATATGAAATAAATAATGATAATGAATAATTAATGAATAATTGAATAATAGGGATAATTGAATAAATGGAAATAAACAATAAAAATGATTTAAATGAAAATAATGAATTATAAGGATTTAAATGATAATGGAATTCAATAAATGGTATGAAAATAATATTTAAATGATAAATAAATGAATAATGATATTAATGGTAAATGATAATAATGGGTTAAAATGAAAAACATTACCAATGAATAATTGAAAAAATGGAAAATAAAAAAATGGAATTGAAATAATGGAAAATAAAAATGAAATTGAATAAATGAATTTGAAAAATGAATAATTAAATTCTGGATGATTGTTAACCTTCATGATAATGCCCCCCACCCAAAAATCAATGATAAATGGCAAAATAATTAATGGGTAATGAAACAATAAAGATAGTAACTGAATAATGAAAAATAATGCCCTGATAAATAAATAATGATTGAATGATAATTTAATGCCCCCTGATTAATTAATTTAATGGGGAATGAATAATGATAAAATGAAATTATAAATGATAATTGAAAAGAAAAAATTTTAATTAAAATGAAATAATGAAAATTACCTGGGGAATTGAATTTATAATTGATAATAATGAAATAATTGATAATGGAATTTAAATAAAATGGGTAAACGAGAATGAACAATAGATAAATGTTAATTGCTAAATTTTTATTGGTAATGCCTACTTTATTTGGAAAATAAATTGGCTTTTTAAATATTTGATAATGCCTAAATATTTGATAATGCTAAAAATATTGGTTAATGCTTAATTATTGATTAATGCCTAATAATTGGAATTAATGCCTAAATATTGAATTAAGCCCCCCCCTAATTATTGGGATAATTTGTTTTAATTAATTTTTGATAAAATGACTAAATTATTTGATTAATGCCCTTAACATTGGGAATAATGAAAAATGAATATTTGAAGTTAATGGGTTGGTAAAAAACCTTTTTCAATTTACCCTTTGGGTCCTCCCAAAACGTTGGAAAAAAATTTAATAAAAAATGGAGGAAGTAAAATTTTTTTTTTGGTGGTTTAATAGGGATGGTTTTAAAAGAGCCCCGATGGCCCGAGGGCCCCTTTTACAGACCACCTGGGGAAAATAAGACCAGGGAAATGAACCTATGAGGAAAAAAAAATCCCACGGGCGCTTGACAAAAGAAAAAACTGACGTTGGAGGAATCCGTTTACTCCCAATTACCACCCCGGATCGCCTTGTGTTTTGGAGAAATGGGGTTTTTAGGAAGTAAAATACGCCTTTTTTTAGAGCGTAATTTTTTTTTTTTAGAAATAAAAAAGAAGGTTAAAGAAGAAAGTTTAAACGTAGAAGGTAAAAATGAAATCAATGTTGAGATAACTTTTTTTTTTTTGAAACATTTGTTTTAAGCAAGACGAGGAACAATTGAGGGGAAGCAAACCCAAAAGGAGCCGGAAATAAACACCTTTTTTTTTTTCCAAAGACCCGAAGGGTAAAGGGGAAAAAACCAGAAAGTTGACGAAAAAAAAAAAAATCCGTGTTTTTTTACGAAAGACCCAAACCGCACAAATAAACTGGAAAAATAGAAAAAATAACGTAAACAACTCAATAGAAATGCAGTGGAAAAAAAAAAACAATTTTTTTTTTTTTTATTTTCCGATATTTGTTTTTCACAAAAATATTTATCCCCAGGTTTACCAAAAAGCCAAAAATAAATAATATTTTCGATTCTGAAAAAACCATGGTAAAACAATATCAGCCATCCCGTTGGCGGGTCAATACCTTTAGAGAGAACTTTTTCGAAGAACCTCCAAATTAAAAGGATTTTAATTAGGAAAGGCAACAAAGTTTGACCCATCCCCTCGCAAGTGAGGGGAGGGAAAACAACTAACAAAGCCGAAGAGGGAGGCGTTTTTTAGCGGGGAGGGACAAGGTTTGGCGTGGCCCTGCCCCCCTCCCCTGAAACCTTGCGGTTTCAGAACAATAACGGAATACCTGGGTTTTTGCCCCCCCAAGCCCCCCCCCCCCTTTTCTGGGAACCGAACCTAACCATGGGGGTGTGGTACCTCCTGGGAGGAAATCCGGAAGGACCACTGGGGAAGACCGAATGGCGGGGACTTGGGATTTCAAGACCTCCAGAAGGATACTCCCCCCTCTGGTTTTTTCTGCAAAAAAAAAAGAAAATGGGACATAACATATAATGTTGGAATGTAAAATGTAAACAAATGTGTAAACTTTCTATGGAACCAATTTTAAGTAAAATCATACTAAACCGTATCACTGCGAAGAAACCACTTTACATCCTAAAAATAAAAGAAGCTATGGCTTGAAACCGTCAGACCCGCTTGTTTCCACCTGGCCCCGCTTTTTTCCAGGTTTTTTGTGTTTCTGGGGAAGAGGAGGTTTTGGAGAAAGAACCAATATCGTTCCCACCCCGCCTGGAAAATGCCATGGAATTTTGAAACCTCCCCCCCTTTTTTTTTTCCCCCGCCCGGCCGGAAAAAAAAGGGGGGGGTTTTTTTTTCGGGTGGAGGGGTGTTTTTCCCGCACCACCGCGGGCCCTTCCGAAGGCGAGGTAAAACTGGCCCCAAAACCCTCCGGAGGCTGGAGGCGAACCGAACGGGAACCCAACCCCACCATCCCCCGCACCAACGCCCCCCTCGCAGGTCGAACAACGCAGCCCTGGGCGAACAGAAAATATATAATTTGGGGAACCCTCCCTAAGTAAAGTTGGAAAAATAAATGTTTTTTTAATCACAAATTTTATCCTACAAAAAAAACTGTATATTATTTTGGACAATTTTTTTTTGGGTTTTGGACAATGTTTTTTTTGTTTTTTCATACCTTAACCGTGAGCAGAATTCCAAAAAATTAAAAATTTTCAGTCCAGGAAAGAGTAGCCAGCGGAGAACCTCCCCCCCGACCTTCCTACAACCCTTTTTTTTTGGGCCTGAAAATTTGGAAAAAATACCAAAATCAAAATTTTAACGATATTTTTATGTTTTTTTTTTTTTGGCTTGGTCCAGTAAAAGGTAATAATCAATCAATATTCCCCAACATAATCTGCCGTTATTTCCCTTTTTCGCAAAATTTTTTTTAGTTTAAAAATTTTTTTTTACATACCAGAAAAATTTTTTTTTAGGACCCCATCTTGAAAATAACTAAAGCTCTGAAGAATAAAACTAGATGTTTTCCCCAAATCGTTTTTTTTTTGAAGAATCTTTCCGAATGCCCCTTTGTGTTTTTTTTTTTTTTTTATTTTTTTTTTGTTTTTTGGAAGTAAAACTTTTTTAAGAGATGGAGTTTGTTTTTTTTTTTGCGGTAAAAATAAGTAATAACTTTTTATTCTTTTCCCTCCGGGATCTCCCATGAGCCCCCATTCCCCAACCCCCGTTTTTTGAAGTCCCCCCCCCGAGTTAGTAATTTTTAAAGAAAATTGTTTTTTTTGTCGGACCGAGGTTTACCTTGTTCAGGTTTGGCCACAAGTTTATGCCAACGAACCCACCAAACCCACAATATTTCCCCACGGTTTTTTTTTTTTCATCCCGGCTAAAGAAATCATAATTTAATGTGGATTTTTTTCCCCAAATTGATAAATGGAAAAAAAAATTTTTAACAGTCGTTAACATCGATATCCTCAATCACTTGGGGGTTTTTTTACTATAACCCATCTATAAGACCCCCCCTTTGGGGACGCCCCTCGGGGGGGCCTTGGGGGAAACAAACCCCGGTCCGCCAAACATCCCGCAACGGCCCTCGCAGGTGGGAAAGCCAACGCAGCCCTGGGGCGAGATTGGAAAAAAGTTTTTTTTTTTAATGTTTTTGCCTGAAAAAAAGTAATTAAAAATTATTTGGGGTTTTTTTAATAGAAAAATAATACAAGAAATAAGGGAAAATTTTTACCTTTTATACACCTGGGTTTGATTTGGGGTTTTTTGTTTTTTTTTTTCCAAAAATACTTAACTCAAATGGTAGAATTTCCAGAAATGAAGTTTTTTTTTTTTTTGAAGTTTAAAGAAGTTATTCATCCGGAGAAAACCTCCCCAAACCTTTTCTGCAACCCCTTTTAAAAGCCTGGAGAAACTTTAAAAGCAACTTAAAATTTTTTAAATTTACGGAAAAGTAACCCCTCCCCTTTTTCTGGTAAAATAAATTGTAATCCAGTAAAGTAAAAATTTCCCCCCCCTATTAATTTTCAATGATTATTCCCCCATTATTTCCTTCGAAATTAAATTGAATTTTAACCTTACCAAGATTTTTGGGAACCATCTGAATAAAACAAAATGTTTTTTCCCCCCCTGAAAAATAAACTAAAACGCCCCCATCAAGCATATTTTTTCCCCCCCCTCCTGTTTAAAAACAAGACCCCCCGTGGGGGGGGGTTTGGGTATCAAAAATTTTTAAAAAAAAAAAAGGTTGTAACATTCAGGTACCATAAATGCAAAGTAATTATTCCCAAATACGTCCCGAACTTTTTTTTTTTCCCCCATGACCTGTTGTCCCCCCCCAGTGATTTTTCAGAAATTGTAAACCTCCCCTCTCCTGTATAATATGGCAACGGTGTCCCCCCCCGTTATTTTGCGCCCCTTTTTTATATAAATTTTTTGTTTTTTTGGTAATGTTATCCTTTAACATTATTCCAATCAGTTAAACACACCCTTTACCATTGCCCCCGCTTTTGGTTTTTGCTGCTATTTTTAATTTCCAAATGCTGTGGGTTAATATTTTAACAATACTGGATTTTCATAATGGGTTCCCCCCACCCCCCCCTGGTTGAAACCGCTTGTGTTTTTTTTCCCATTAATCATAACAAATTTCCCCCTCCCTTTTAATTATTCCCCCCCGTATATCCTCTTAAAAATGTAATTTTATTCCCTACATAAAAAAATTTTTGGCCTTTTTTTTTTCTTTTGTTTTAGCTTTACCGAGGGTTAAAATGGGAAAGGTTTTGTTTTAAAATGGTTTTTTTTTACTGGGAACCGAGGATAGGGAACTCCTTTTTTGCCACATTTTTCATTCTGACCTTGTGGACAACCCGACTCCCATCACTAATCCTCAAATTCCCTAAAAACCCCTGCGAAAAAAAAAACGAATAAACCCCCTTGCTTCTGTGGTTTGTTTTTTTTTTTTTTAATTAGCCCCCTTGTTTTTTTACCTTTTTCCCTACACACATAATCCCACCACACCCACACACACAAACAAATTAAATAATAGAAAGAGAGGGCCAGGGGGAGGAGGGAAGAGCAGAGTCATTTTAACTTTTCTATTTTTGTAAGATTACTTCAGCGTGAAAAAAGAAAGGGGGTTTTTAAGATTTTTTTTTTTTTTTTTTCTCGACAGTTTTTTTTTTTTCCCTTATAATCCCTGGCAGCGTTATTTCCCAGCAAGCCAATCCAATCGTGTTAAAATGGTAGAAGCAATGAAACCCCCGTCCCCCCCTACCAAACCTCCTGAAAAATTATTTAAACCAACTTGTAAAAAACAACAAAACAGACCCCTTTTCAGTTAAACATTGACATAAAAATAAAGTTTTAATTTTTTTTGCCAATCCGTTTTTTAATTCGTTTTTCCATTTCACTCCAGGGACCCCCCTCTCACCTGGCATAGTCCCACACAACAAGGTTTAAATAGAAACAAGGAAATGGTTTACCATTAAAAAATATTACCATTATGAATTTACCTTATAAATATTACCATTATAAATTTACCATTATAAATTTACCATTATAATTATTACCATTAAAAATTACCATTATAATATTACCATTATAAATATTACCAATATAAATATTATCATTATAAATATCATCATTCCATTATTATGATTATCATTATCATCATTACATCATTATCATCATTATCATTATCATTATCATCATTATCATCATTATTATCATTATCATCATCTTTATCATTATCATTATCAGCACAATACAACAGTGATCTTTATATAGAAACAATAAATCTGGAAAAGTCAATAAATATAACAAATCATAAAATTCTACAAAATATTTTGGTTACTTTGTAGTACCTCTTATGTGACCTGATTTAACCTCAGTCACAGACCCGTCTTTCGCCCACCAACTTACTTGACCACTCGTCAGGATCCCGAGGGAGACGAATGACTACTTATAAACGTCAATCCATCTTTAAAGCTTCATTCCAACTACTGCATCCAAACAGATCATACAATCAGTGAATCTCCTTATCCTTAAGATTTTTTGTCGTTGGAATGGCTCCTAAATCTAGTAAGTGTATTGCTGCATTTGGCAGATTAATGTTATTGATTTACGAGTTTTAGACTGTATCTATAATTGTCGAATATACAAAATTTCTCTTGGGGAAAATTTTAATGTCTCGGGCGTTTTTTTCACCGTTTCCGGGTCCGCAAAGTTTAAAACGTGCACCCGGGTCGGGGGTCTCCCTGACAACTCTTTTTTTAGTAAAACTCTTCTGCTCGAAATCATTCTAGATTCTGTTTTTAGTAACTGCCAAACCATTAGTTCGTATTTACAATATATATATATATATATATATATATATATATATAATTAGTATAACTTCGTCTATAACAATAATGTCTTGAGAGTCATCTGAATCTTCTGTTCGCCAGGCTGCGTTTCGACCTGCGAAGCCGTGCGGATCTTAGTCCGTCGGCCCGCCTCCCAGTCTCCGGGGTTTTCCAGTCCCTCGCCTTCGAAAGCGCGTGTGCGACACCCTCACCCGAAATCCCGTTTCCGGCCGGCGGGAAAGGAGTTCAATCACGGCATTCGTCGTCGATATGGTCTTGCTTCACTCAGAAAGAAGGCTTGGAAAAGAATCGACAGACACTACTGACGTCAGCGTATTTCTATTCCCAGGATGTAGTTGTGTTTTTCTGCTTCATTAGAGCATATCCCTACATCGTAAGTAATTGCTCATATAGGCTTGAATTTACGTTTCTTTTCACATGTATTCATGTACTCCTCTCTTTCTAGACTGAGTGTATCCTTGCGGAGGTCTTAGTCAGTCCGCCATCGTCTCCAGTTTCACGGATTTCCTGCCGAGGGCTCACTTGGTGGGCACTCCAGCAGCCATGAGCAGCAGTTTCCAGCATTTTCAGAGTATGGCGCCTCCGTTGTCCTTCCCGCCAACCCCTCCCTTTCGCCGCCTGTATTGCTCCCTTGCCTCACCGCTGGGGATGTAACTTTATTTTTTTTCTTAAAACCTTTTAACATTTAGAAACCTATTGTATCATGACAACCACCAAATTACTGATAATAAAGTACTGAAACTATCATAATGATACTCTTTCTCTTTATCTTTCTCTTTAGACTAAGTTTTTAATATCATGGTTTAATGATAGTGTAATCATTATATTTTGCAACTTAAAACATACGCATACCATAATCAGGAACCATGCAGTATAAATATGTATTAAAAGTAAGTAAATAATTACTGGGGTATGCCCCAATATGATATAACCCAGTGACAAAAAAAAACACTGACTGAAATGGACCCAAATGTTATGTCGTTAGTATTTGGTGCATGACTTGAATTTGACTAAGTCTCTCCATACATCCTTTTTATATTACCTTGTGTGACTATGCATGAGAGTCCTGAGTGAATGAACGAAAAAAACAGGATGAAAATAACCTTATTATCATTTTACGAAAGTCTGTTTGTTTGTTTACAATGTTTGTTTAAAAATTTCACGAGTTTGGTAGACGTCATTGCTCTACATACCGATGATTGGCTGCTGAATACGCTGCCAGATATAAGGAAATTCGAGAAAATCTAACACCTCTTTTCACGCTGAGAATCTACAATAGAATAATGACTCTTGCTCTCTCTCCCCTCCCCTCTCTCTATATATGTGTTTGTTTTGTGTATATGTGTGTAGAAAAGTAACGGCTAATAAAAACACAGAGCCGTTTTATTCGTTTTTTTTCGCAGGGTTTAGAATTGAGATAGTGATGAGTAGGTGTCCACGGGTCAGAATGAAATTGTGGAAAAGGGAGTTCCTATCTCGTTTCCATTTAACCATTTAACTCCATTTAACCCTCGGGTAGCTAACCCAAAGAAAAAATTTATGTGGGAAATTTAAATTACATTTTTAGAGATATACGGACCATAATAAAGGAGAAATTTGTTATGATAATGAAACATTCACAGACATATGAATCATTATTGTAAATATAACACCAGCTTTTTGCAATAATAGCAGCAAAAAGCGCAAGGGTAAAGGTGTGTTACTGATTGGATAATGTAGATACTTACAAATATATAGCGCAATAACGACACGTTGCATATTACAGAGAGAGTACTTTCCCTGAATAATTCATTGACAACAGTCATGAAAAAGTCGGCCGTATGAATATTACTTTGCATATGCCCCTGTTTAAACCCTTTAATTGCTACCACCACGTCTGTTACAGAAAATATGATTGAGGGCTTTAGTTATTTTCAGAACATTTGTTATTCAGATGGTTCCAAAATCTGGTAAGTTAATAAATTAATTTCGAAGAATGAAAAATTCATACTTTAGGGAATACTTACTGATACATATTTTACCCAGTAAAGGAGGGGTACTTTCCGTAATTAAATTTAATGTGCTCAAGTCTCCAGCTTTAAAGGTGCACAGGTTGGAGTCTCCGCTGATTACTCTTTAACTTCAACTCATTCTGGAATCTACTTGATAAGTATACCCATCAACCAGTGTATAAAAGTAAATCCTTATCTTGTATATTTCTATAACAATATATTACTTTTCAGGCAACATAACTTTTCAATTCGCCAGGCTGCGTGCTCACCTGCGAGGCCGTGCGGATGTTGGTCCGTCGGTTGTCCCCCAGCCCCCGAGGCGTCCCCAAGGTCTATATATGGAGTTATAGTAACAGTGATTGGAGATATCGATGTTAATGACTGTAATCATATCATTTGGAAAATCACATAATTAATGATTCTTAGCCGGATGAAAAACCCTGGGAAATATGTTGGTTGTGTTCGTGGCATAACCTGTGTCACCTGAAGTAACCTCGGTCACCGCCAACATTTCTAATACTACGCGACCTTAAACTGACTGCTCATGAGGATCCCGAGGGAGATAAGTTACTACTTATACGCAAACTCCATCTCTAAAGTTTTACTCCAACAACAGCATTCGGAGAGAGAAAACGATTTGAACATTAGTTTATTCTCAGAGCTTTAGTTATTCAGATGGGTCCTAAATCTGGTATGTAAATTACTAAATTTTGCGAAAGGATACGGCAGATATCGTGAATACTGATTGATATACCTTTTACTGACCAAGAAAAAAATGTTTAAATATTTGGTTTTTTCAATTTCAGCCTCAAAAGGTGTAGCAGGTCGGAGGTCTCCGCTGGCTACTCTTCTGACTGAAATAATTTTGGATTCTGCTCACGGTAAGTATGAAACCATCAACAACATTGTCCAAATATATACAGTTTTTTGTAGGAATTTGCTGATAACATTATCACTACTTAGGAGTCAATTTATATATTTCTGTTCGCCAGGCTGCGTGTCGACCTGCGAGGCCGTGCGGATGTTGGTCCGTCGGTCGCCTCCCAGCCTCCGAGGCGTGCCAGTACCTCGCCTTCGGAAGCGCGTGTGCGACACCCTCACCCAACCCCCTTTTCCGCCGGCGGGGAAAAGGGGTTCAAACATGGCATCCGACGACGATATGGTCTTTCTCCAACTCCTCTTCCCCCGAACCTGAAAAGCGCAGACAGCGGCTGACGTCAGCATAGCTTCTATTTCTAGGATGTAAATGTTTTCTTCTGCAGTATAGTTTTAGTATATACTAAATTCTCATAGAAGTACTTTGTACATTACATTCACATATATTTTTTGTCATTTTTCTTTTTTTGCAGAACAGAGAGTATCCTTATGGAGGTCTTGATCTCCCCATCGTCCAGTGTCCTCGGATTCCTCCCAGAGTACACACATGTTAGTCGCTCCAGAAGCCTTGGGCAACAGTATCCTGTATGGTTCTGAACCGCAGTTTCAGAGCATGGCACCGCCACTGCCCTTCCCGCTAACGCCTCCATCTTCGCCTGTAGTGCTTCCCTGCCTCACTGCTGAGGATGTCACTTTGTTGCTTTCCTAATAAATCTTTATTGAGTCTTTCGAAGTTCTCTCTAAGTATTGACGCACCGATGCTGATATGTACCAGTGTTCAGAATCGAAATATTTTATGCTTTTGGTAACTTGGATAATATTTTTGTGAACAAATATCGAATAAATTGTTTTTCACTGCATCTATTTAGTTTCGTTATTCTATTCAGTTATTCGTTGTCTTCGTAACGGATTTTTTTCCGTCACTTTCTGTTTTCCCCTTTACCTTCGTCTTGGAAAAGGTGTTCTTCCGGCTCTTTTGGTTGCTTCCTCATGTTCTCTTCTTGCTAAATGTCCAAAGTATCTCAACATTGATTTCATTACTCTACGTCTACTTTCCTTCTTACCTCTTCATTTCTAAAATACGCTCTAAGCGATATACTCTACCCATCTCAACAGCTCCGGGAATGAGTACTTCCTCACGTCCGTCTTTTTTTAGCGCCCGGTGATTCTGCTCCATAGGTCATTCCTGGTCTTATCAGTGCTCTGTAAAGCCTCGCCTTCGGCCTCTTTAACATCCTATTATCACAAATTACTCCTCCCATTTTTATAATTTCCACGTCTTGAGCCCAAGGTAATGAAGTTTACACCATTATCAATATCATCATTATCAATGTTAGCATTATCAATATTAGCATTATCAATATTAACATTATCAATATTAGCTTTATCAATATTAGCATTATCAATATTAGCATTATCAATATTAGCATTATCAATATTTGCATTATCATTAGTATCATCAGCATTATTATCATCATCATTATCATCATTATCATTATCCTTATTATCATTATCATTATCATTATTATCATTATCATTATCCTTATTATCATTATCATTATTATCATTATCATTATTATCATTATCATTATTATCATTATCATTATTATCATTATCATTATTATCATTATCATTATTATCAATCATTATCATAATCATTATCATAATTATCATTATCATAATTTTATAATTTTATCATAACTTTTATATTTTTATCATTATTATCATTAAATTTTTAAATTTTCTCTATTATCATTACCATTAACATCATTATCATTATTATCATTATCATTATTATCTCTATTATCATTATCATTATTAAAATTATCATTATCATTATTAGCATTACCATTATTATCATTTTCCATATTATTATTATCAACATAGCATTAGCATTATCATTATCATCATTATCATTTCATTATCATCATTATCATTATCATATGAATATTATCATTATAAAAATTATCATTATCAAAATTATCATTATAAATATCATCATCATAATGTTATCACTATAAAAATTATCTTAAAATATTATCATTTTAAATGTTATCATTATAAATATTATCATTATAATAGTATCATTATAAATGTATCATTATAAATAGTATCATTATAAATAGTATCACTATAATAGTATCATTAAAATAGTATCATTTATAAAAATCATCATTATAAATATTATCATTATAAATATTATCATCATAAATATTATCTTTATAAATATTATCATTATAAATATCATCCTTATAAATATTATCATTATAAATATTGTCATTATATATATTTATAATGATAATATTTATAATGATAAATTTTATAATGATAATATTTTTAATGATAATTTATAATGATAATATATATAAGGATAAAAATTTTTTATGATAAATTTATAATGATATTATTTATAATTAAAATATTATTTAATTTTTTAAAATGTAATTTTATAATGATAATATTTTAAAGAAAATATTTTATAAAGTTTAATTTTATGATGAAAATTTATAATGATCCCGTTTTTAAATAATATTTATAATGAAAATTTTTATAATGAAAATTTTTAAAAAGGATGATTTTTAATGATTTTATTTATAAAGATAAATTTTGATGATAATTTTATAAGATAATATTTATAATGATGATATTCATAAAGATAATATTTAGATGATAATTTTTAAATAATGTAATATTTAAAATGTTTGTTTTTTATTGATACATTTATAATGATACTATTTATAGTGATACTATTTATAATGATACTTTTTTTATAAGAAAACTATTTATAATGATACTATTTAAGTAATAATATTTTAATTAAAAATTTTAATAAGGATAATTTTTATAATTATAATTTTAAAAATTGATATTTATAATGAAAATATTTAAAAGATAATTTTATAATGTAACATTTAAAATGAAAATTTTTTTAAATGATAATATTTTAGTGAAACATTTATGAGGGATTTTTAAAAGGGATAATTTATAATGATGATATTTAAATGAAATATTTAAAATTTGATAGTATTCTATGATATATTTAAAATCATAATATTTATAATCATAATTTTTCCTAATAAAAAAATATTATTAAAAATAATATTTATAATAATAATTTTTAAATAATGATAATACCCTATTTTTGAAATATTTATAAAAATAATATATAAAATTTAAAATATTTTATAATAAAATATTTAAAAATGTAATATTCATATTGTAAGGGATAATGATGATAATGATAATGAAATGATGAAAATAAATAATGCTAATGCTAATTTTTGATAATGATATTTGACAGTGAAAATATGATAATAATAGAAAAGATAAGGGAAATAATGAAAATTTGATAAAAAAAGGAATAATAATAATAATATGGATAATGATAATGTTTAAGAAAATAAAAAATATGGATAATGTTTAAAATGGTAATGATAAAAAAGGAAAAAATGAAAAAAAAATAAAAAAAATAAATAAAAAATGGAAATGAAATGATAATGAAAATTGATAAAAATATAAATATGTTTAAAAAAGGAAAATAATGATGCAAATAAGGTAATGCAAATAATGAAAATGTTTAATGTTAATAATGTTTAATGATAATAATGATGATAATAAAAAATGATATATAAATGAAATGAAATGATAATAATATAATAAGGGTAATAATGTAATAATGATAAAAATTTTAAAAAGAAAAATGAATAGAGAAATAAATAATGAAAATAATGATAAAATTATAAAGTTATGAAAAATGAAATTATGAAAATTGATAAGGATGATAATGATAATGAAAAATTTTGTTTGTGATAATAAAATGATAATGATAATAATGATAAGGATAAAAAATTTATAATGATTTTAATGGTAAGGGAATAATAGAGATAATAATAAAAAGGGAAAAAATAATGATAAAATTTATAAATTAGGGATAATGAAAATTTGATAATAAATAATGATGAAAATAAATAATGATAATGTTGATGTAATAATAATGATAATTTGAAATAATGAAAAAATGTTTTAAAAAGGAAAAGTTTTTAAAGGGAAATATAAAATGGAAAATGATAATAATGAAAATGTTAAAAATTGAAAATAATAATTATAAAATTATAATAATGATAATGAAAATAATAAATAAAAATTTAAAAATTTGAAAAAATTATAAAATTATGAAAAGGATAATTTATGTAATGATTATGTAATATTGATAAAAATGATAATGTAATAATGATAAGGGTAATTATGATAATGATTTAAGGGAAAATGAAATGGTTGATATAAAAATAATGATAATGAAAAATAACTAATGATAAAAATTTGAAATAATTAATAATAAATAATGATATTAATGGAAATGAAAATAATGTTAATAAATAATGAAAATGATAAAATGAAAATGAAATAATGTTAATGAAAATAATGATAAGGATAAAATGATAAGGTAATAATAAAAATTTATAAAAAGGGTAATGAAAATAATGATAATGATAATAATGATAGGATCAAATAATGAAAATGTTTAATAATAAAATGAAATAAGGATAATGAAAAAAATTCATGAAAATTTAATGATAATTTAATAATGCTAGATAATAAGGAAAATGAAAATGAAATTAATGTTTAATGATAATTTAATAAGGATAATGAAAATGATAAAAAGGGTAATGATAATAAAAATGATAAAAAATGTAATGATTTAAGGGTTGATAATAATGGTAATGAAACTAATGATAATGATGTTAAGGGATGATAATGATAATGATGAAAGGGAATGATAAATATAATGCTGATGATACAAAATTTTAATGCAAATAATGATAATGATTTTTTAAAGGGGTAATGCAAAAAGGGATATTTACTGATAATGATAATGCGATAAAAAATAATAATAATGAAAAATGCTGATAATAATAATGATGATAATGAAAATATAATAATGATAATGATGAAAATTTGAAAATTTATACTGTTTGTTTAAAAGGGATAAAAAATTTATAAGGATAGGGATAAAAATGGTAACAAAAATTTAACAAAAATAATGATTTCTAAAAATTGATAATGCTAAATTTTGGTATGCTAATTTTGGATAATGCTAATTTGATAATGCAAATATTGTAAGCTAATATTGATAATCCCTAATATTGAAAATGCTAATTTGAAAAGCAATTTTGATAATGTTAATATTGATAATGCAAAATTTGTAATGCAAACATTGATAATGATGATATTGAAAATGGTGAAAACCTTCATTACCTTGGGTTTCAAAACGGGGAAAATTATAAAATGGGAGGAGAAAAATTTGTGAAAAATGAGTTAAAGGGGCCCGAAGGCGGGGTTTTAAAACAGAGCCTGATAAAAACCGGGAATCCCCCTATGGAGCAGAATCACGGGCGTTTAAAAAAGACGGACGTGGGGAAAGGGCTACTCATTACCGGACCCTGTTGAGTTTGGGTAGAGTATACCCGCTTAGAGCGTATTTTAAAAATGAAGAGTAAAAGGAAAGTGGACGTAGAGAAATGAAATAAAATTTTTTAAATCTTTGGAAATTTAGCAAGAAGAAAACATGAGGAAGAAACCAAAGACCCGGGAAGGGAACACCTTTCCAAGACAAGGTAAGGGGAAAACGAAATTTGAGGGAAAAAAAATCCTTAAACAAAGCAACGAATAACGAATAGAAAACGAAACTAAATAATGCGTGAAAAAAATTTTTTCGATATTTTTTTCAAAAAATTTTTAATCCAAGTTCCAAAAGCATAAATATATTTCGTTCTGAACACTGGTACAATCAGCATCGGGGGCTTAAATATTTAAAGATAATTCGAAAGACTAAATAAAGATTTATTAAAAAGCAACAAAGTGCCATCCTCAGCAGTGGGGCAGGGAAGCACTACGGCGAAGATGGAGGCGTTAGCGGGAAGGGCAGGGGGCGGTCCCATGCTCTGAAACTGCGGTTCAGAAAACCCTACAGGATACTGTTTTTCCCAAGGCTTCTTTGGGGCGACTAACATGTGTTAAACCCGGGGGAATCCGAGGAACTGGAGACCATTTCCCGGGCCCGATCAAGGGCCTCCATAAAAATCTCTCTGTTCTGCAAAAAAAAAAAAAATTACATAAATATATGTGAATGTAATTTACAAAAGTACTTCTATGAGCATTTATTTTCATATAAACTATACTGCAGAAGAAAAACTTTTCATCCTAGAAATGAAAACTATTCTGACGTCAGCCGCTTTTCTGCGCTTTTCCGGTTCTGGGGAAAAAGGAGTTTTGGGGAAAGACCAAAAATCGTCGTCGGATGCCATGGTTGAAATCCCCTTTCCCCCCGGGGCCCGGAAAAAGGGGGGTTTTGGTGAGGGTGTCGCACACGCCCCTTCCGAAGGCGAGGTACGGCCCGCCTCGGAGGGTGGGGGGGCGACCGGGCGGACCAACATCCGCACGGCCTCGGGAGGTCACACGCAGCCCGGGGAACAGAAAAATATAAATTTTACTCCTAAGTAGTGATAAAGTTATCAGCAATTCCTACAAAAAAAGGGATATATTTGGACAATGTTTTTTGATGGGTTTTATCCCTTTCCGTGCAAAACCAAAATTATTTCAAGGGCAGAAGGGGTAGGGCCCGCGGGGACCTCCGACCTGCTACACCTTTTGAGGCTGAAAAATTGGAAAAAAAACCAAAAATTTTAAAAATTTTTGCTTGGTCAGTAAAAAGGGTTTTCAAACATTTCCGATATCTGCCGTATCCTTTTTGCCCAAAATTTTGTAATTTACATACCAAATTTTGGACCCATCTGAATAACTAAAGCTCTGAGAATAAACAATGTTCAAATCGTTTTCTTTTCTCCGAAAGCTGTTGGGTTGGGGTAAAAATTTAGAATGGAGGGGTTTGCGTATAAGTAGTCTTATCTCCCTCGGGATCCTCATGAGCAGTCCCGTTTTAAAGGGCCCCGTAGTATTGAAATGTTGGCGGTTTAAACCCAGGTTACTTTAGGGGAAAAAAGGTTTGCCACGAACACAAAAAACATTTTCCCGGGTTTTTATTCCCGGGGGGAAAAAAAAACATTTAAATTTTGTGATTTTTTCCAAAAGATATTATTACCCTCATTAACTCGATATCTCAAACACTGTTTCCCATAACTCCATATATAGACCTTGGGGGACCCTCGGGGCTGGGGGCAACCGACGGGCCAAAATCCGCACGGCCCCCGCGGGGAGCCGCAGCCGGGGAATTTAAAAAATTTTTGTTGCCTTAAAAATAATATATTTTTTAGAAATATACAAATAAGGATTTAATTTTTTACACTGGTTTTATGGGTTCCCTACTTTCTCAAAGTGATTCCAGAATGAGTTGAAGTTAAAAGATTAAAACAGCGGAGACCTCCAACCTGCTGCACCTTTAAAGGGTGGGGCTTGGCACTTAAAAAATTTTTAAATTTCGGAAAGTACCCCCCCCTTTTACTGGGTAAAATATTTTAAACAGTAAGTATTCCTTAAATTTTTAATTATTTTATTCTTTGAAAATTTAATGATTAACTTACCAGATTTTGGAACCATCTGAATTAAAAAATGTTCTGAAAAAACTAACCCCCCAATCTATTCTCTGTAAAAGACGGGGTGGGAGCATTTTAAGGGTTTCATCAGGGCCCTTGCAAAATAATAATTTATAGGGGGGGGGGCCCCTTTTTCATGATTTTGCAAAAATTATTCAAAAAAAGTATCTCTCTGTATTATGCAACGTGTCGTTATTGCGCTATATATTTGTAATGTTTCTACATTATTCCAAACAGTAAAACCCTTTACCATTGCGCTTGTTGCTGCTATTATTGGGAAATGCTGGGGTTATTTTACAATAATGGGTTCTATGTCTGTGAACGTTTTCATTTTTCATAAAAAAATTTCTCCTTTATTATGTCCGTTACTCTAAAAATGTAATTAATTCCTCATAAATTGCTTTTTTTTGTTAAACTATCCCCAGGGTTAAAAGGAGTTAAATGGGTTAAAAGGAAACCCAGATAGGAATCCTTTGCCCAATTTTTATTCTGACCTGTGGACACCTACTCCTCACATCTCAATTCTAAACCCTGCGAAAAAACGAAAAAACTGGGTTTTTTGTTTTTATTAGCCTTGTTACTTTTCTACACACATAATCACACACCCCCCACCCATATATAAGAGAGGCAGGGGAAGAGGCAAATCCCTTATTCTAATTTTAGATACTTCCCGCGTGAAAAAGGTGTTTTAAATTTTCCCCGATTTTTCCCTTTTAAACTGGCAGCGTATTCGCAGCCAAAATCGTGTATGTAGAGCAAAGACGCTACCAAACTTCCCTGAAATTTTAAAAAAACTTTTAAAAAAACAAAGACTTTCGTAAATGATTAAAAAAGGGGTTTTTTGGGGATCCTGTTTTATTTGTTCATTCATCAGGACTTCACTGGATATCACCCAAGGTAATAAAAAGGATGTATGGGGGAGAATTAGTCAAAATTTAAATCATGCACCAAAAACTAAAGAAAATAACATTGGATCCATTTCAGATCAGTGGGGTTTTTTTTTTGTCACTGGGTTTTATATCAATTTTGGGGGTACCACAGTATAATTTTTTTCTTACTTTATATACATTTTATAAATGCATGCTTCCGTTATTGGTATGCGTATGTTTTAAATTTGCAAAATATAATGATTACACTTTCATTTAAAACCCTTATATTAAAAAATTAGTCTAAAAGAAAGATAAAGAGAAAGAGTATCTTATGGGTGTTTTCGTACGTTTTTTGTAAAAGTAATTGGTGGTTGTCCCGATACAATAGGTTTTTTTTTAAAAAAGGTTTATTAAGAAAACAATAAAGTTACATCCTCACGGGAGGCAAGGGAGCAAAACAGGCGCGAAAAAGGGGGCGTTGCGGGAAGGAAACGGAGGCGCCATACTCCCGAAAAAAGCTGGGGAAACTCTGCCATGGCTTTTTGAGTGCCCCAATGACCCCCCGGGGAGAAATCCGTGGAAACTGGGGGACGATGGGGGACTGACTAAGACCCCCCGCAAGGAACACTCAGTCCTAGAAAGAATGGGTCATTTAAAACATTAAAAGAAAAGAAATTTAAACCTATAAAGACATTTACTTACGATGTGGGATATGCTTAAAGAAGGGAGAAAACCAATTACAAAACCGGAATAGAAGATCCCCTGACGTCCCCTAGCTGTCTGTCGATTCTTTTCCAACCCTTTTTTTCTGGTTGAAGCAAAACCTATCGACGACGAATGCCGGGGGTTGAACTCCTTTCCCCCCCGCCGGGGAAAAAGGGTTTTGGGGATTTCGCACACGCGCTTTCGAAGGCGAGGTACGGGGACACTCGGAGACTTTGGGGGGGGCACCGACGGACTAAATCCGCACGGCTTCGCAGGGCAAACCAGCCGGCAACAGAAAGATTCAGATGACTCTCAAGACATTTTTTGTTTAGACGAAGTTTTAAATTTTATAATATATTTATAATAAAAATATAGTAAATACGAAACTAAAAGGTTTGGCGTTACTAAAAAAAGAATCAGAATGATTTCGGGGGGCCCAAAAAAAGTTGTCACGGGGACCCCGACCGGCTGCCTTTTTTAAAAATTTGCGGACCGGAAACGGGGAAAAAAACGCCAGAGTACATTAAAATTTTCCCCCCAAGGAAAATGTTTTTGTATATTCGACAGATTATAGATACAGTCTAAACTGTAATCAAAACATTAATTTCCTGGGGCCCCAAATTTGGGCCCCCCGCCAAAAAAAACAAAACTTTTTATTAAAGGGAATTTAAAGGAGCCCTTCCCCAACGAAAAAAAATTTCTTAAATAAAAGGGATTTTAGTTTTTTTAAAAAAAATTTTTTGGAATTTG
>NC_051392.1:23941124-23957829 GCF_015228065.2 Penaeus monodon | reverse complement strand
TTTAATTTTAGAGATGGAGTTTGCGTATAAGTAGTAACTTATCTCCCTCGGGATCCTCATGAGCAGTCAGGTGAGGTCGCGCAGTATTAGAAATGTTGGCGGTGACTGAGGTTACTTCAGGTGACACAGGATATGCCACGAACAGAACCAACATATTTCCCAGGGTCTTTCATCCGGCTAAGATAGTCATTAATTATGTGATTTTCCAAATAATATAATCACAGTCATTAACATCGATATCTCAATCACTGTTACTATAACGCCTCGGGGGCTGTGGGGCAACTGACGGACCAACATCCGCACGGCCTCGCAGGTGACCACGCAGCCTGGCGAATGGAAAAGTTATGTTGCCTCAAAAATAATATATTGTTATAGAAATATACAAGATAAGGATTTACTTTTATACTTACTCAATGTAGAATCCAGAATGAGTTGAAGTAAAAGAGTAATCAGCGGAGACCTCCAACCTGCTGCACCTTTTAAGCTGGAGACTTGAGCACATTAAATTTTAATTACGGAAAGTACCCCTCCTTTTACTCGGTAAAATATATATCAGTATGTATTCCCTATAAGTATGAATTATTCATTCTTCGAAATTAATTGATTAACTTACCAGATTTTGGAACCATCTAAATAACAAATGTTCTGAAAATAACTAAAGCCCTCAATCATATTCTCTGTAACAGACGTGGTGGTAGCGATTAAGGTTACATCAGGTCATATGCAAAGTAATATTCATACGGCCGACTTTTTCATGACTGTTGTCAATGAATTATTCAGAATGTACTCTCTCTGTATATATGCAACATGTCGTTATTGCGCTATATATTTGTAATGTATCTACATTATTCCAATCAGTAACACACCTTTCCCATTGCGCTTGTTGCTGGTGTTATATTTACAATAATGATTCATATGTCTGTGAACTGTTTTCATTATCATAACAAATTTCTCCTTTATTATGTCCGTATATCTCTAAAAATGTAATTAATTCCTACATAAATTGCTTTTCTTGTTAGCTATCCCGAGGGTTAAATGGAGTTAAATGGTTAAATGGAAACGAGATAGGAACTCCTTTGCCACAATTTCATTCTGACCTGTGGACACCTACTCATCACTATCTCAATTCTAAACCCTGCGAAAAAAAACGAATAAACTGGCTCTGTGTTTTTATTAGCCTTGTTACTTTTCTACACACATACTCACACACACACACACACACACACACACACACACACACACATATATAGAGAGAGGCAGGGGAGAGAGAGCAAGAGTCATTATTCTATTGTAGATACTTCAGCGTGAAAAGAGGTGTTAGATTTTTCTCGAATTTCCTTATATCTGGCAGCGTATTCAGCAGCCAATCATCGTGTATGTAGAGCAATGACGTCTACCAAACTCGTGAAATTATTAAACAAACATTGTAAACAAACAAACAGACTTTCAGTAACATGATAATAAGGTTATTTGCATCCTGTTTTATTCGTTCATTCACTCAGGACTCTCACTGCATAGTCACACAAGGTAATATAAAAAGGATGTATGGAGAGACTTAGTCAAATTCAAGTCATGCACCAAATACTAACGACACAACATTGGATCCATTTCAGATCAGTGTTATTTTTCTGTCACTGGGTATATATCATATTGGGGCATACCACAGTATATTATTTACTTACTTTATATACATATTTATACTGCATGCTTCCTGATTATTGGTATGCGTATGTTTAAGTTTGCAAAATATAATGATTACACTATCATTAAACCATGATATTAAAAACTTAGTCTAAAGAGAAAGATAAAGAGAAAGAGTATCATTATGATAGTTACAGTACATTATTATCAGTAATTAGGTGGTTGTCATGATACAATAGGTTTCTAAATGTTAATAAAGGTTTATTATGAAAGCAATAAAGTTACATCCTCAGCGGTGAGGCAAGGGAGCAATACAGGCGGAGAAGAGGGAGGCGTTGGCGGGAAGGACAACGGAGGCGCCATACTCTGAAAATGCTGGAAACTGCTGCTCATGGCTGCTGGAGTGCCCATCAAGTGAGCCCTCGGCAGGAAATCCGTGGAAACTGGAGACGATGGCGGACTGACTAAGACCTCCGCAAGGATACGCTCAGTCCTAGAAAGAGATGGAGTACATGAATACATGTGAAAATAAACGTAAATTCAAGCCTATATGAGCATTTACTTACGATGTAGGGATATGCTCTAGTGAAGCAGAAAACACAACTTACATCCTGGAAATAGAAGATACGCTGACGTCAGTAGCTGTCTGTCGATTCTTTACCAAGCCTTCTTTCTGAGTTGAAGCAAGACCATATCGACGACGGATGCCGTGATTGAACTCCTTTCCCGCCGGCCGGAAAACGGGATTTCGGGTGAGGGTGTCACACACGCGCTTTCGAAGGCGAGGTACTGGCACACCTCGGAGACTGGGAGACGACCGACGGACGGCTTCGCAGGTCGAAACGCAGCCTGGCGAACAGAAGATTCAGATGACTCTCAAGACATTATTGTTATAGACGAAGTTATAGGAATTATACATACATACATACATATATATATATATATATATATATATATATATATATATATATATATATATAATGGTTTGGTAGTTACTAAAAACAGAATCCAGAATGATTTCGAGCAGAAGAGTTGTCAGCGGAGACCTCCGACCGGCTGCACGTTTTAACTTTGCGGACCGGAAACGGAAGCTGAAAAAAACGCCAGAGTACATTAAAATTTTCGCCAAGAGAAATGTTTTGTATATTCGACAGATTATAGATACAGTCTAAACTCGTAAATCAATAACATTAATCTGCCAAATGCAGCAATACACTTACTAGATTTAGGAGCCATTCCAACGACAAAAAATCTTAAGTATAAGGAGATTCACTGATTGTATGATCTGTTTGGATGCAGTAGTTGGAATGAAGCTTTAAAGATGGATTGACGTTTATAAGTAGTCATTCGTCTCCCTCGGGATCCTGACGAGTGGTCAAGTAAGTTGGTGTGGCGAAAGACGTGTCTGTGACTGAGGTTACATCAGGTCACATAAGAGGTACTACAAAGGAACCAACATATTTCGTAGAATTTCATGATTTGTTATATTTTATTGACTTTTTCCAGATTTATTGTTGCTATATAAAGATCACTGTTGTATTGTTGCTGATAATGATAGTAATAAAGATGATGATAATGATGGTAATGAAGATAATGGTGATAATGATAATGGTGATAATGATGGTAATAAAGATAATGGTGATAATGATAATGGTGATAATGATAAAATTGGGGAAATGAAATAATGATGATAATATAAGGTGATAATGAGAAAATGAATAATGATGAAATGAGATAAGATATAATGATAAGGGAATAACGATGATAATGATGATAACGATGATAATGTAATTATGATGATAATGATGAAAATGATAAAACGATGATAATTTAAAGATATAATGATGAAATATGATAATGATAATGTGATAATGAGATAATGTGATAAGAAAATCATAAAATGGTAATGATAATATTTAAAGATAATTTTCATTTTTTTTATAGGGAAAATTTTTATAAGGTAATTTTATAAGGGTAAATTATAATGGAAATATTTAATGGTAATATTTATAATGGAATTTTTAAAATGGGAATATTTATAATGGAAATATTTAAATGGAAATTTTTTATAAGGGTAATATTTAAAATTATAAAATGGTATTATTTATAATGGTAATATTAAAAGGGTAATATTTAAAAGGAAATATTTATAAGGTAATATTTATAATGGTAATATTTTAATGGTAATATTATAATGGTAATTTTATAATGGTAATATTTAAAGGGAATTTTTAAAATGGTAATATTTAAAAGGGAAAATTTTTTAAAAATGGTAATTTTTATAATGGTAATTTTTTATAATGGTAATATTTATAATGGAAAATTTTTATAAGGAATTTTATAATGTAATATTTTAAGGGAATATTTATAATGGAAATTTTATAATGGAATATTGGAATGATAATATTGATAATGGTAAATTGATAATATAATATGATAAGATAATATTGATAATATAATATTGTAATGATATTTTGAAATGAAAAATTTTGATAATGATAATATTGTAATGACAATTTGAAAAAGAAAATTTATAATGATAATATTTATAATGATAATTTTGGGTAATGATAATTTTGAAAATGAAAAAATTTAAAATGAAAAATTTTGGTTTAAGATAAATTTATAAGATAATATTGTAATGAAATTGATAAGATAATATTGATAATATGATTTTATAATGATAATATTTTAATGATGATATTTTAACGATAATTTTGAAATGATAATTTTTAAAGTAATTTTTATAAGATAATATTTATAACGATAACATTTATAATTATAGATTTTAATGATAATATTTATAATGAAATATTTATAATGAGGATATTTATAATGAAAATTTTTATAATATTTAAATTTAAAGATCAATTTTAATGATAATTTTTTATAATGGTTATCATATAATGATTTTATTGGAACATTTTAATGAAAATTTTTAAAATGAAATATTTATAATGTAACTTTTTATAAGAAAAATTTTTATAATATAAATTTTAAAATGATGAATTTTAATGAAAAATATTTATAAGATGATATTAATAAGATGATATTTATAATGATGAATTCATAATGTAATATCAAAATGATAATTTTTAAATGATAATATTTATAACGAAATACTTATAATGAAAATATTTATAAGAAATATGTTTATAAACTAAATGATAATACTATAATGAAAATATTTACAATGAAATACTTTATGAAAATTAATGATAATATTATAATGTAATATTTTAATGAAATATTTTAAGAAAATTTTTTACATGATATTTTTAAAATGATAATTTTTATAATGATATAATAATGATAATTTTTATAATGATATTTTATAATGTAATTTTTATAATGTAAATTTATAATGATAATATTTATATGATAATTTTATAATGTATATTAATGAAATTTTTTAAATGATAATATTTATAATGATAATATTTATAATAAAAATATTTATAATGAATTTTTATATGATAATTTTATAATGAAAATATTTATAAGATATAATAATATAATGATAATTTTTAATGATAATTTTTAATGATAATATTTAAAAAGAAAATTTTTATAAAGTAATTTTAGATGAATTTAAAATGAAAACGTTTAAAATGAAAATATTTAAAATGACAATATTATAATGAAAATTTTATAAGGGATGTTTTATAAGAAAATATTTATAAAGAAAATTTATGATGATAATTTTTAAAATGATAATTTTAATGAATTTATTCAAAAGATAATTTTTATGATGAAAATTTTTTATAATGATAATATTTAAAATGAGATATTTATAATGATACTTTTTTATAATGTAATTTTGTGATATTTTAAATGATACTTTTTAAAATGATCTATTTATAATGATACTTTTTATAGTGATAATTTTTAAAATTTATAATATTAAAAGGGGAAAATATTTTAATTATAATTTTTATAATGATTTTTATAATGAAAAATTTTTAAATGATAATATTTTAATGAAACATTTAAAATGAAAATATTTTTATGATAAATTTATAGTGATAACTTTTTATGATGTGTATTTATAATGATAATTTTGATAATGATGATTTTTTAATGATAAATTATAATGATGTTTTCATAAAAATTTATTTTATAATAAAATATTATAATCAAAAATATTCAAAATAAAAATATTCAAAAAATAAAATATTTAAAATAAAATTTTATAATGTAATATCTATAGATAATATTTATAATGAAATTATAAAAGGAAATATTTAAATGAAATATTTATAAGATAAATTCATTTGATAAGAAATGATAATAAATATAAGAGATAATGATAATGCTAAGCTAATTTTATAATGTATATTGACAGGATAAAATGATAATAATAGAAATATAATGGAAAATAATGATAAGATAAAAAAGGGTAATAATAATAAAAATTTGGGATAATGATAATGATGAAGAATAATAAATGGATAAGGGATAAAATGGAAATATAATAATGATAAGATAATAAAATAATAAAAATAATTGGAAAAATAAAATGATAATGAAAATGATAATAATATAAATAAGCTAATAAGATAAGATGAAATAAGGTAATGCTTAAGATAAAAATTTTAATAATGAAAATGATAATAATGATAATAATGATTAGAGATAATAATAAAATGATAAAAGAAAAAATTTATAAAGTTATGTAATATAATTAGAAAATATAATGATGATAATGATAATGAAAAAGATTGAGATAATAAAAGATAAGAAAAAAATGATAATGATAATAATGATAATGATGTTAATGGTAATGATAAAGAGATAATAATAATAATGTAAAATGATAAAATTTTAAAATTTTGATAAATAATTATGATAATGATAATGATGAAAAAATTTAAGATAATGTTGATGAAAAAAATAATGATAATGATATAATGATAATGTAATAATGATAATATTTTAATGGAAATGATAAAAATGGTAATATAATAATGAAAATGTATAATGTAAAAATAAAAATGATAAAAATTTAAATTAAAAATGATAATATAAAATGTAATAAAAATAATGTAAAATTATAAAATTATGTATGATAATTAGAAAATGTTTTTGATAATGTTTGAAAATAAGAAATGATAATAAGATAAGTTTTAATGGAAATGATAATAAGTTAATGAAATGATAATGTAAATGATAATGATAATAATAATGATAATGTAATAATGATAATGAAAAAATGAAAATGATAATAAGATAAATAATAATGATAATGATAATAATGAAAATGTTAAGGATATGATAATGATAATAATGAAAAGTAATGATAATAAGGAAAGAAAATGATAATAATGGTAATGTAAAATAATGTAATAAGATAATGATTTTAAGGGAATTAAAATGGTAATGATACAAGAAGATGTAATGATGAAATGAAAATGAGATAATGATGATATAAAAATGCTGATGATACTAAAAATGAAAAATAAGATAATGATAAAAAGTAATGACAAAAAAGATAGTATGTAATGATAATGCTGATAAAAATATGAAGATAAGCTGATAATAATAATGATGAAATGATAATGATAAAAATGAAGATTAATTATGATAATGATATGATGATTATAATGATAAAAATGATAATGATAATGATAATAATGGTAACGAAAAGACAATAATAATGAAATGAAATTTTGAAAAATGTAATTTTGATAATGAATTTTGAAAGGTATATTGATAATGCTAATATTGTAATTTAATTTTGATAAGCTAAATTGAAAGCTAATTTTGATAAAGCAAATTTATAATGTTTAATTGAAATGCTAATATTGAAATGTACTTGATAAGAGATATTGATAAGGTGTAAACTTCTTACTTGGGCTCAAGACTGGAAATTATAAAAATGGGGGGAGTAATTTGTATAATAGGAGTTAAAGGGGCCCAAAGGCGAGCTTTACAGGCATGAAAACCGGAAGACCTATGGAGCAAAATCACGGGCTGAAAAAGACGAGTGGGGAAAGCACTCTTTCCCGGGAGCTTTTGAGATGGTAGAGTATATCGCTTAGACGTATTTAGAAATGAAGAGGTAAAAAGGGAAAAGGGGAAAGTAGAGTAATGAAATCAATTTTGAATACTTTGGACTTTTAGCAAAAAGAGAACATGGGGAAGAAACCCAAAAAGACCCGGGAAAGAACCCCTTTTTCCCAAAGACAAAGGGAAAAAGGGGGAAAACAGAAGTGCGGAAAAAAAAAACCCTTTACAAAGAAACGAAAAACGAATAGAAAAACGAAACAAAATAGATGAGTGAAAAACAATTATTCGATATTTTTTTCACAAAAATTTTATCCAAGTTACCAAAAGCAAAAATTTTTCGTTCTAAACAGGTCTATCGATGGTGCGTCAAATATTTAGAGAGAATTCAAAAGACTAAATAAAGTTTTATTGGGAAAAGCAAAAAAGGACACCCTCAGCAGTGGGCAGGAAGCACTCAGGCGAAAAAAGGGGGGTTAGCGGGAAGGCGGGCGGGGGCCATGTCTGAAAGCGGTTTAAACATACAGGATACGTTGCCCAAGGTTTGGAGCGACTAACATTGTGACTTGGGAGGTCCGGGACACTGGAGACGGGCGGAGATCAAGACCTCCATAAGGATACTCTCTGTTCTGCAAAAAAAGAAAAATGACATAAATATATGTGAATGTAATGTACAAATGTACTTCTATGAGCATTTAGTATCATACTAAACTATACTGCAGAAGAAACACTTACATCCTAGAAATAGAAGCTATGCTGACGTCAGCCGCTGTCTGCCGCTTTTCCAGGTTCTGGGGAAGAGGGTTGGAAAAAGGGACCTATCGTCGTCGGATGCCATGATTGAACTCCTTTCCCGCCGGCCGGAAAAGGGGGTTTCGGGTGAGGGTGTCGCACACGCGTTTCCCGAAGGCGAGGTACGGGCCCACGCCTCGGAGGCTTGGGAGGCGACCGAGGGGACCAAATCCGCACGGCCTCGCAGGTCGACACGCAGCCTGGCGAACAGAAATATATAAATTGACTCCTAAGTAGTGATAATGTTATCAGCAAATTCCTACAAAAAACTGTATATATTTGGACAATGTTGTTGATGGTTTCATACTTACCGTGAGCAGAATCCAAAATTATTTCAGTCAGAAGAGTAGCCAGCGGAGACCTCCGACCTGCTACCCCTTTTTTGAGGCTGAAATTGAAAAATACCAAATCATTTAACATTTTTGCTTGGTCAGTAAAAGGTATATCAATCAGTATTCACGATATCTGCCTTTCCCTTTTCGCAAATTTAGTAATTTACATACCAGATTAGGACCCATCTGAATAACTAAAGCTCTGAGAATAAACTAATGTTCAATCTTTTTCTCTCTCCGAATGCTGTTGTTGGAGTAAAACTTTAGAGATGGAGTTTGCGTAAAAGGGTAGTAACTTATCTCCCTCGGATCCCCCATGAGCAGTCAGTTTTAAGGTCGCGTAGTATTAGAAATGTTGGCGGTGACCGAGGTTACTTAGGTGACACAGGTTATGCCGAACACAACCAACATATTTCCCAGGGTTTTTCATCCCGGGTAAGATCATTAATTATTGATTTTCCAAAAAGATATGATTACAGTCATTAACATCGATATCTCAAACACTGTTACTATAACTCCAATATAGACCTTGGGGGCGCCTCGGGGGCTGGGGGAAAAACCGACGGACCAACATCCGCACGGCCTCGCAGGTGAGCACGCAGCCTGGCGAATTGAAAAGTTATGTTGCCTGAAAATAATATATTGTTATAGAAATAACAAGATAAGGATTACTTTTATACACTGGTTGATGGTTTCATACTTACTCAATGTAGATCAGAATGAGTTGAAGTTAAAGAGTAATCAGCGGAGACCTCCCAAACCCGCTGCACCTTTAAAACTGGAGACTGAGCACATTAAATTTTAATTACGGAATACCACCTCCTTTTACGGGTAAAATATGTATCAGTAATATTTTCCCCCATAAGTATGAATTTTTCATTCTTTCGAAATTATTGATTAACTTACCAGATTTTGGAACCATTGAATAACAAATGTTCTGAAAATAACTAAGCCCTCAATCATATTCTTGTAACAGACGTGGTTGGTAGCAATTAAGGTTACATCAGGGCATAATGCAAGTAATATTATACGGCGACTTTTTCATGACTGTTGTCAATGAATTATTCAGAATGTACTCTCTCTGTATATTTTGCAACGTCGTTATTGCGCTATAATTTGTAATGTATCTACATTATTCCAATCAGAAACACACCTTTACCATTGCGTTTGTTGCTGCTATTATTGCAAATGCTGGTGTTATTTACAATAATATTCATATGTCTGTGAACTGTTTTCATTATCATAACAAATTTCTCCTTTATTATGTCCGTATATCTCTAAAATGTAATTAATTCCTACATAATTGCTTTTCTTGTTAGCTATCCCCAGGGTTAAATGGAGTTAAATGGGTTTAAAAGGGAAAAGAGATAGGGAAATCCTTTGCCACAATTTCATTCTGACCCGTGGACACCTATCATCACTATCTCAATTCTAAACCCTGCGAAAAAAAAAACGAAAAAAACTGGTCTGTGTTTTTATTAGCCTTTTTTACTTTTTCACACCATTCTCACACACACACACACACATATATAGAGAGAGGCAGGGGAGAGAGAGCAAGATCATTATTCTATTGTAGATAAAAAACCTTCAGCGTGAAAAGAGGTGTTTGATTTTTTTTCGAATTTCCTTATATCTGCAGGTATTCAGGACCAAAATGTTATGTAGAGCAAGACGTCTACCAAACTCGTGAAATATTAAACAAACATTGTAAACAAACAAACAGACTTTCAGTAACATGATAAGGTTATTTGATCCCGTTTTTCGTTCATTCACTCAGGACTCTCACTGCATAGTCACACAAGGTAATATAAAAAGGATGTATGGAGAGCTTAGTCAAATTCAAGTCATGCACCAATTACTAACGACATAACATTGGATCCATTTCAGATCAGTGTTTTTTTTCTGTCACTGGGAAATATATCATATTGGGGCATACCACAGTATATTATTTACTTACTTTATATACATATTTATACTGAAATGCTTCCTGATTATTGGTATGCGTATGTTTAAGTTTGAAAAATATAGATTACACTATCTTTTAAACCATGATATTAAAAACTTAGTCTAAAGAGAAAGATAAAGAGAAAGAGTATCTTAAATGATAGTTACAGTACTTTATTATCAGTAATTAGGTGGTTGTCATTGATACAATAGGTTTCTAAATGTTAATAAAGGTTTATTAGAAAAAAAATAAAGTTACATCCTCAGCGGTGAGGCAAGGGAGCAATACAGGCGGCGAAGAGGAGGCGTTGGCGGAGGAAACAACGGAGGCGCAATACTCTAAAAATGTGGAAACTGTTTGCTCATGGCTGCTGGAGTGCCCACCAAGTGAGCCCTCGGCCCGGAAATCCGTGGAAACTGGAGACGATGGCGGACTGACTTAAGACCTCCGCAAGGATACACTCAGTCTAGAAAGAGATGGAGTACATGAATACAATGTTGAAAAGAAACGTAAATTCAAGCCTATATGAGCATTTACTTACGATGTAGGGATATGCTCTAATGAAGCAGAAAACACAACTTACATCCTGGAATAGAAGATTCCCCTGACGTCAGTAGCTGTCTGTCGATTCTTTACCAAGCCTTCTTTCTGAGTTGAAGCAAGACCATATCGACGACGAAATGCCGTGATTGAACTCCTTTCCCGCCGGCCGGAAAAAAAGGGATTTCGGGTGAGGGGGTCCCCACCACGCGCTTTCGAAGGCGAGGTAACTGGCACACCTCGGAGACTGGGGGCGGACCCACGGACTAGATCCGCAGGCTTCGCAGGTCGAAACGCAGCCTGGCGAACAGAGATTCAGATGACTCTCAAGACATTATTGTTATAGACGAAGTTATACTAATTATATATATATATATATATATATATATATATATATTGTAAATACGAACTAATGGTTTGGCAGTTACTAAAAACAGAATCTAGAATGATTTCGAGCAGAAGAGTTGTCAGCGGAGACCTCCGACCGGCTGCACGTTTTAAACTTTGCGGACCGGAAACGGTGAAAAAAACGCCAGAGTACATTAAAATTTTCCCCAAGAGAAATGTTTTGTATATTCGACAGATTATAGATACAGTCTAAACTCGTAAATCAATAACATTAATCTGCCAAATGCAGCAATACACTTACTAGATTTAGGAGCCATTCCAACGACAAAAAATCTTAAGGATAAGGAGATTCACTGATTGTATGATCTGTTTGGATGCAGTAGTTGGAATGAAGCTTTAAAGATGGATTGACGTTTATAAGTAGTCATTCGTCTCCCTCGGGATCCTGACGAGTGGTCAAGTAAGTTGGTGTGGCGAAAGACGTGTCTGTGACTGAGGTTACATCAGGTCACATAAGAGGTACTACAAAGTAACCAACATATTTCGTAGAATTTCATGATTTGTTATATTTTATTGACTTTTTCCAGATTTATTGTTGCTATATAAAGATCACTGTTGTATTGTTGCTGATAATGATAATGATAAAGATGATGATAATGATAATAATGATGATAATGATGAATAATGATAATGATAATGATGATAATGATGATAATGATGATAATGATAAAAATGATGATAATGATAATCATAATAATGGTAATGATAATATTTATAATGATAATATTCATAATTATATTTATAATGGTAATATTTATAATGGTAATATTTATAAGGGTAATATTTATAAGGGTAATATTTATATATGGTAATATTTATAATGATAATATTCATAATGGTAATATTTATAATGGTAATATTTATAAGGGTAATATTTATAAGGGTAATATTTATAATGGTAATATTTATAATGGAAATATTTATAATGATAATATTGATAATGATAATATTGATAACGATAATATTGATAACGATAATATTGATAATGATAATATAGATAATGATGATATTTAGAATGATGATATTTAGAATGATAATATTTAGAATGATAATATTTAGAATGATAATATTTAGAATGATAATATTTAGAATGATAATATTTAGAATGATAATATTTAATGTAATATTTAGAATGATAATATTTAGAATGATAATATTTAGAATGATAATATTTAGAATGATAATATTTATAACGATAATATTTAGAATGATAATACTCAAAATGATCATATTTATAATGATAATATTTATAATGGTTATACATATTATGATATTTATAATGATAATATTCATAATGATAATATTTATATTGATAACATTTTTAATGATAATATTTATATTGATAACATTTTCAATGATAATATTTATAATGATAATGATGATTATAATATATAAAATGATGTCTATAATGATAATATTTATAATGATAATATTTATAATGATGATATATATAAAGATAATATTTATGATGATAATGTTTATAATGATAATATTTATAATGATACTATTTATAATGATACTATTTATAATAATACTATTTATAAGGATAATATTTATAATGATAATATTTATAATGATAATATTTATAATGATAATATTTATAATGATAATATTTATAATGATAATATTTATAATGATAATATTTATATTGATAATGATAATGATGATAATGATAATGATAATAGTGATAATGATAATGATAATGATAATGTTGATAATGATAATATTGACAGTGATAATAATGATAATAATAGTAATGACAATGCTAATAATGGTAATGCTAATAATGATATTGATAATGCTAATAATGATAATGATAATAATGATAATGATAATAATGATAATGATATTAATGATAATAATGATAATAATGATAATAATGATAATAATAATGATAATAATGATAAAAATTATAAAATTATGATAATGATAATTATGATAATGATAATGATAATAATGATAATGATTAATGATAATGATGTTAATGGTAATGATAATAATGATAATAATAATAATGATAAAAATTATAAAATTATGATAATGATAATTATGATAATGATAATGATTGATAATAATGGTAATGATAATGATTGATAATAATAATGATAATGATAATAATGTTAATGATAATAATAATGATAATAATGATAATTATATTAATGATAATGATAATAATGGTAATGACAATAAAGATAGTACTGATAATGATAATGCTGATTATAATAATGATGATAATGATAATGATAATAATGATAATGATGATAATTATGATAATGATACTGATGATTATAATGATAATAATGATAATGATAATGATAATAATGGTAACGATAATGACAATAATATTGATAATGTTAATATTGATAATGCTAATATTGATAATGCTAACATTGATAATGTTGATATTGATAATGGTGTAAACTTCATTACCTTGGGCTCAAGACGTGGAAATTATAAAAATAGGAGGAGTGATTTGTGATAATAGGATGTTAAAGAGGCCGAAGGCGAGGCTTTACAGAGCACTGATAAGACCAGGAATGACCTATGGAGCAGAAACACGGGCGCTGAAAAAGACGGACGTGAGGAAGCTACTCATTACCGGAGCTGTTGAGATGGGTAGAGTATATCGCTTAGAGCGTATTTTAGAAATGAAGAGGTAAGAAGGAAAGTAGACGTAGAGTAATGAAATCAATGTTGAGATACTTTGGACATTTAGCAAGAAGAGAACATGAGGAAGCAACCAAAAGAGCCGGAAGAACACCTTTTCCAAGACAAAGGTAAAGGGGAAAACAGAAAGTGACGGAAAAAATCCGTTACGAAGACAACGAATAACTGAATAGAATAACGAAACTAAATAGATGCAGTGAAAAACAATTTATTCGATATTTGTTCACCAAAATATTATCCAAGTTACCAAAAGCATAAATATATTTCGATTCTGAACACTGGTACATATCAGCATCGGTGCGTCAATAATTAGAGAGAACTTCGAAAGACTCAATAAAGATTTATTAGGAAAGCAACAAAGTGACATCCTCAGCGGTGAGGCAGGGAAGCACTACAGGCGAAGATGGAGGCGTTAGCGGGAAGGACAGCGGCGGCGCCATGCTCTGAACTTTCGGTTCAGAACCATACAGGATACTGTTGCCCAAGGCTTCTGGAGCGACTAACATGTGTGTACTCTGGGAGGAATCCGAGGACACTGGAGACGATGGCGGACTGATCAAGACCTCCATAAGGATACTCTCTGTTCTGCAAAAAAAGAAAAATGACATAAATATATGTGAATGTAATGTACAAATGTACTTCTATGAGCATTTAGTATCATACTAAACTATACTGCAGAAGAAGCACTTACATCCTAGAAATAGAAGCTATGCTGACGTCAGCCGCTGTCTGCCGCTTTTCCAGGTTCTGGGGAAGAGGAGTTGGAGAAAGACCATATCGTCGACGGATGCCATGATTGAACTCCTTTCCCGCCGGCCGGAAAAGGGGGTTTCGGGTGAGGGTGTCGCACACGCGCTTCCGAAGGCGAGGTACTGGCACGCCTCGGAGGCTGGGAGGCGACCGACGGACCAACATCCGCACGGCCTCGCAGGTCGACACGCAGCCTGGCGAATAGAAATATATAAATTGACTCCTAAGTAGTGATAATGTTGTTAGCAGCAAATTCCTAAAAAACTGTATATATTTGGACAATATTGTTGATGGTTTCATACTTACCGTGAGCAGAATCCAAAATTATTTCAGTCAGAAGAGTAGCCAGCGGAGACCTCCGACCTGCTACACCTTTTGAGGCTGAAATTGAAAAAATACCAAATCATTTAAACATTTTTGCTTGGTCAGTAAAAGGTATATCAATCAGTATTCACGATACCTGCCGTATCCTTTCGCAAAATGTAGTAATTTACATACCAGATTTAGGACCCATCTGAATAACTAAAGCTCTGAGAATAAACTAATGTTCAAATTGTTTTCTCTCTCCGAATGCTGTTGTTGGAGTAAAGCCTTAGAGATGGAGTTTGCGTATAAGTAGTAACTTATTCTCCCTCGGGATCTTCATGAGCAGTCAGTTAAGGTCGCGTAGTATTAGAAATGTTGACGGTGACTGAGGTTACTTCAGGTGACACAGGATATGCCACGAACACAACCAACATATATCCCAGGGTTTTTCATCCGGGTAAGAGAGTCATTAATTATGTGATTTTCCAAATAATATAATCACAGTCATTAACATCAATATCTCAATCACTGTTACTATAACTCCATATATAGACCTTGGGGACGCCTCGGGGTCTGGGGGGCAACCGACGGACCAACATCCGCACGGCCTCGCAGGTGAGCACGCAGCCTGGCGAATTGAAAAGTTATGTTGCCTGAAAAGTAATATATTGTTATAGAAATATACAAGATAAGGATTTACTTTTATACACTGGTTGATGGGTTCATACTTACTCAATGTAGAATCCAGAATGAGTTGAAGTAAAAGAGTAATCAGCGGAGACCTCCAACCTGCTGCACCTTTAAAGCTGGAGACTTGAACACATTAAATTTTAATTACGGAAAGTACCCCCTCCTTTTACTGGGTAAAATATGTATCAGTAAGTATTCCCTATAAGTATGAATTATTCATTCTTCGAAATTCCTTAATTTACTTACCAGATTTTGGAACTATCTGATTAACAAATGTTCTGAAAATAACTAAAGCCCTCAATCATATTCTCTGTAAGAAGACGTGGTGGTAGCAATTAAGGTTACATCAGGTCATATGCAAAGTAATATTCATACGGCCGACTTTTTCATGAATGTTGTCAATGAATTATTCAGAATGTACTCTCTCTGTATATATGCAACGTGTCGTTATTGCGCTATATATTTGTAATGTATCTACATTATTCCAATCAGTAACACAGCTTTACCATTGCGCTTGTTGCTGCTGTTATTGCAAATGCTGGTGTTATATTTACAATAATAATTCATATGTCTGTGAACTGTTTTCATTATCATAACAAATTTCTCCTTTTACAATAATTAATTCTTT
>NC_051392.1:23912511-23941024 GCF_015228065.2 Penaeus monodon | reverse complement strand
ATTGTAAATATTATAAATATTTCATTTTAGATATTATCATTATAGAATTACATTATAGAATTTCATTATAAATATTATCATTTAAATATTATCGTTTTAAATTTACATTATATATATATCATTATAAATATTATATTAATTACTTATAAAAATTATCATTAAACATTTTCATTATAAAAATTATCATTATAAATATTATCATTATAAATATTATCATTAAAAATATTATCATTATAAATATCATCCTTATAAATATTATCATTATAAATATCATCATTATGAATATCATCATTATAAATATTATCATTATAAATATTATCATTATAAATATTATCATTATAAATATTATCATTATATATGTTATCATTATAAGTATTATCATCATAAATATTATCATTATAAATATTATCATTATAAATATTATCATTATAAGTATCCTTATAAATATTATCCTTATAAATATTATCCTTATAAATATTATCCTTATAAATATTATCCTTATAAATATTATCATTAAAAATAATATCATTATAAATATTAACATTATAAATATTACCATTATAAATATTACCATTATAAATATTACCATTATAAATATTACCATTATAAACATTAACCTCATAAATATCACCTTCATAAATATTACCCTCATAAATATTACGCTTATAAATATTACCCTTATAAATATTACCCTCATAAATATTACCCTCATAAATATCACCTTCATAAATATCACCCTTATAAATATTACCCTTATAAATATTACTCTCATAAATATTAACCTCAAAAATATTACCCTTATAAATATTACCCTTATAAATATTACCCTTATAAATATTACTCTCATAAATATCACCTTCATAAATATTACCCTCATAAATATCACCTTCATAAATATTACCCTTATAAATATTACCCTTATAAATATTACCCTCATATATATTACCCTTATAAATTTTGCAATTGTAAATATTACCATTATAAATATTATTATTATAAATATTATCATTATAAATATTATCATTACCATTATTATGATTATCATTATCATCATTATCATCATTATCACCATTATCATTATCACTATTATCTTCATTACCATCATTATCATCATTATCACCATTATCATTATCACCATTATCTTCATTACCATCATTATCATCATCTTTATCACTATCATTATCAGCAACAATACAACAGTGATCTTTATATAGCAACAATAAATCTGGAAAAAGTCAATAAAATATAACAAATCATGAAATTCTACGAAATATGTTGGTTCCTTTGTAGTACCTCTTATGTGACCTGATGTAACTCAGTCACAGACACGTCTTTCGCAACACCAACTTACTTGACCACTCGTCAGGATCCCGAGGGAGACGAATGACTACTTATAAACATCAATCCATCTTTAAAGCTTCATTCCAACTACTGCATCCAAACAGATCATACAATCAGTGAATCTCCTTATCCTTAAGATTTTTTGTCGTTAGAATGGCTCCTAAATCTAGTAAGTGTATTGCTGCATTTGGCAGATTAATGTTATTGATTTACGAGTTTAGACTGTATCTATAATCTGTCGAATATACAAAACATTTCTCTTGGGGAAAAGTTTAATGTACTCTGGCGTTTTTTTCAGCTTCCGTTTCCGGTCCGCAAAGTTTAAAACGTGCAAAGTTTAAAACGTGGATTCTGTTTTTGGTAACTACCAAACCATTAGTTCGCATTTACAATATATATATATATATATATATATATATATATATATATATATATATATAAATTCGTATAACTTCGTAGAACTTTAACAGTAATGTCTTGAGAGTCATCTGAATCTTCTGTTCGCCAGGCTGCGTTTCGACCTGCGAAGCCGTGCGGATCTTGGTCCGTCGGTCGCCTCCCAGTCTCTGAGGTGTGCCAGTACCTCGCCTTCGGAAGCGCGTGTGCGACACCCTCACCCGAAATCCCGTTTTCCGGCCGGCGGGAAAGGAGTTCAATCACGGCATCCGTCGTCGATATGGTCTTGCTTCAACTCAGAAAGAAGGCTTGGTAAAGAATCGACAGACAGCTACTGACGTCAGCGTATCTTCTATCTCCAGGATGTAAGTTGTGTTTTCTGCTTCATTAGAGCATATCCCTACATCGTAAGTAAATGCTCATATAGGCTTGAATTTACGTTTATTTTCACATGTATTCATGTACTCCATCTCTTTCTAGGACTGAGCGTATCCTTGCGGAGGTCTTAGTCAGTCCGCCATCGTCTCCAGTTTCCACGGATTTCCTGCCGAGGGCTCACTTGGTGGGCACTCCAGCAGCCCTGAGCAGCAGTTCCAGCATTTTCAGAGTATGGCGCCTCCGTTGTCCTTCCCGCCAACGCCTCCCTCTTCGCCGCCTGTATTGCTCCCTTGCCTCACCGCTGAGGATGTAACTTTATTGTTTTTTTTTTAATAAACCTTTATTAACATTTAGAAACCTATTGTATCATGACAACCACCTAATTATTGATAATAATGTACTGTAACTATCATAATGATACTCTTTCTCTTTATCTTCCTAACTAAGTTTTTAATATCATGGTTTAATGATAGTGTAATCATTATATTTTGCACACTTAAACATACGCTTACCAATAATCAGGAAGCATGCAGTATAAATATGTATATAAAGTAAGTAAATAATATACTGTGGTATGCCCCAATATGATATATACCCAGTGACAGAAAAATAACACTGATCTGAAATGGATCCAATGTTGTGTCGTTAGTATTTGGTGCATGACTTGAATTTGACTAAGTCTCTCCATACATCCTTTTTATATTACCTTGTGTGACTATGCAGTGAGAGTCCTGAGTGAATGAACGAATAAAACAGGATGCAAATAACCTTATCATCATGTTACTGAAAGTCTGTTTGTTTGTTTACAATGTTTGTTTAATCATTTCACGAGTTTGGTAGACGTCATTGCTCTACATAAACGATGATTGGCTGCTGAATACGCTGCCAGATATAAGGAAATTCGAGAAAATCTAACACCTCTTTTCACGCTGAAGTATCTACAATAGAATAATGACTCTTGCTCTCTCTCCCCTGCCTCTCTCTATATATATGTGTGTGTGTGTGTGTGTGAGTATGTGTGTAGAAAAGTAACAAGGCTAATAAAAACACAGAGCTAGTTTATTCGTTTTTTTTCGCAGGGTTTAGAATTGAGAGAGTGATGAGTAGGTGTCCACAGGTCAGAATGAAATTGTGGCAAAGGAGTTCCTATCTCGTTTCCATTTAACCATTTAACTCCATTTAACCCTCGGGATAGCTAACAAGAAAAGCAATTTATGTAGGAATTAATTACATTTTTAGAGATATACAGACATAATAAAGGAGAAATTTGTTATGATAATGAAAACAGTTCACAGACATATGAATATTATTGTAAATATAACACCAGCATTTGCAATAACAGCAGCAACAAGCGCAATGGTAAAGCTGTGTTACTGATTGGAATAATGTAGATACATTACAAATATATAGCGCAATAACGACACGTTGCATATATACAGAGAGAGTACATTCTGAATAATTCATTGACAACATTCATGAAAAAGTCGGCCGTATGAATATTACTTTGCATATGACCTGATGTAACCTTAATTGCTACCACCACGTCTTCTTACAGAGAATATGATTGAGGGCTTTAGTTATTTTCAGAACATTTGTTAATCAGATAGTTCCAAAATCTGGTAAGTAAATTAAGGAATTTCGAAGAATGAATAATTCATACTTATAGGGAATACTTACTGATACATATTTTACCCAGTAAAAGGAGGGGGTACTTTCCGTAATTAAAATTTAATGTGTTCAAGTCTCCAGCTTTAAAGGTGCAGCAGGTTGGAGGTCTCCGCTGATTACTCTTTAACTTCAACTCATTCTGGAATCTACATTGAGTAAGTATGAACCCATCAACCAGTGTATAAAAGTAAATCCTTATCTTGTATATTTCTATAACAATATATTACTTTTCAGGCAACATAACTTTTCAATTCGCCAGGCTGCGTGCTCACCTGCGAGGCCGTGCGGATGTTGGTCCGTCGGTTGTCCCCCCAGCCCCCGAGGCGTCCCCAAGGTCTATATATGGAGTTATAGTAACAGTGATTGAGATATCGATGTTAATGACTGTGATCATATCATTTGGAAAATCACATAATTAATGACTCTCTTACCCGGATGAAAAACCCTGGGATATATGTTGGTTGTGTTCGTGGCATATCCTGTGTCACCTGAAGTAACCTCAGTCACCGTCAACATTTCTAATACTACGCGACCTTAACTGACTGCTCATGAGGATCCCGAGGGAGATAAGTTACTACTTATACGCAAACTCCATCTCTAAAGTTTTACTCCAACAACAGCATTCGGAGAGAGAAAACGATTTGAACATTAGTTTATTCTCAGAGCTTTAGTTATTCAGATGGGTCCTAAATCTGGTATGTAAATTACTAAATTTTGCGAAAGGATACGGCAGATATCGTGAATACTGATTGATATACCTTTTACTGACCAAGCAAAAATGTTTAAATGATTTGGTATTTTTCAATTTCAGCCTCAAAAGGTGTAGCAGGTCGGAGGTCTCCGTTGGCTACTCTTCTGACTGAAATAATTTTGGATTCTGCTCACGGTAAGTATGAAACCATCAACAACATTGTCCAAATATATACAGTTTTTTGTAGGAATTTGCTACTAACAACATTATCACTACTTAGGAGTCAATTTATATATTTCTGTTCGCCAGGCTGCGTGTCGACCTGCGAGGCCGTGCGGATGTTGGTCCGTCGGTCGCCTCCCAGCCTCCGAGGCGTGCCAGTACCTCGCCTTCGGAAGCGCGTGTGCGACACCCTCACCCGAAACCCCCTTTTCCGGCCGGCGGGAAAGGAGTTCAATCATGGCATCCGTCGACGATATGGTCTTTCTCCAACTCCTCTTCCCCAGAACCTGGAAAAGCGGCAGACAGCGGCTGACGTCAGCATAGCTTCTATTTCTAGGATGTAAGTGCTTCTTCTGCAGTATAGTTTAGTATGATACTAAATGCTCATAGAAGTACATTTGTACATTACATTCACATATATTTATGTCATTTTTCTTTTTTTGCAGAACAGAGAGTATCCTTATGGAGGTCTTGATCAGTCCGCCATCGTCTCCAGTGTCCTCGGATTCCTCCCAGAGTACACACATGTTAGTCGCTCCAGAAGCCTTGGGCAACAGTATCCTGTATGGTTCTGAACCGCAGTTTCAGAGCATGGCGCCGCCGCTGCCCTTCCCGCTAACGCCTCCATCTTCGCCTGTAGTGCTTCCCTGCCTCACCGCTGAGGATGTCACTTTGTTGCTTTCCTAATAAATCTTTATTGAGTCTTTCGAAGTTCTCTCTAATTATTGACGCACCGATGCTGATATGTACCAGTGTTCAGAATCGAAATATATTTATGCTTTTGGTAACTTGGATAATATTTTTGTGAACAAATATCGAATAAATTGTTTTTCACTGCATCTATTTAGTTTCGTTATTCTATTCAGTTATTCGTTGTCTTCGTAACGGATTTTTTCCGTCACTTTCTGTTTTCCCCTTTACCTTCGTCTTGGAAAAGGTGTTCTTCCGGCTCTTTTGGTTGCTTCCTCATGTTCTCTTCTTGCTAAATGTCCAAAGTATCTCAACATTGATTTCATTACTCTACGTCTACTTTCCTTCTTACCTCTTCATTTCTAAAATACGCTCTAAGCGATATACTCTACCCATCTCAACAGCTCCGGTAATGAGTAGCTTCCTCACGTCCGTCTTTTTCAGCGCCCGTGTTTCTGCTCCATAGGTCATTCCTGGTCTTATCAGTGCTCTGTAAAGCCTCGCCTTCGGCCTCTTAACATCCTATTATCACAAACACTCCTCCTATTTTTTAAATTTCCACGTCTTGAGCCCAAGGTAATGAAGTTTACACCATTATCAATATCACATTATCATGTTAGCATTATCAATATTAGCATTATCAATATTAACATTATCAATATTATTGTCATTATCGTTACCATTATTATCATTATCATTATCATTATTATCATTATCAGCATTATCATTATCATCATTATTATTATCAGCCTTATCATTATCAGCACTATTTTTATTATCATTATCATTATTATCAATATCATTATTAGCATTATCATCATTATCATTACAATCATTATCATCATCATTATTATCATTATCATTATCATCATTATCATTTTTCATTATTATCATTATCATTATTATCATTATCATTATCATTACCATTAATATCATTATCATAATTATCATTATCATTATTTTAAATTTTTATCATTATTATTTATCATTATATCATTACCATTATTATATAATTTTTATCATTATTATTATTATCATTATCATTACCATTATTATCATTACCATTAACACATTATCATATTATCATTATCATTATTATCATTATTATCATTATTATCATTATTATCATTAATATCATTATCATTATTATCATTATCATTATTATCATTATCATTATTAGCATTATCAATATCATTATTAGCATTACCATTAGCATCATTATCATTATTATTTCCTTTATTATCTTTATCATTATCATTATCCATATAATTATTATTATTACCTTTATTATCATTATCATTATTACCATTGTCAATGTTATCACTATAAATATCATTATAATATTATCATTATAAATATTATCATTATAAATATTACATTATAAATAACTATCCTTATAAATATTATCCTTATAAATATTATCCTTATAAATATTATCATTATAAATATTATCCTTATAAATATTATCATTATAAATAGTATCATTATGAATAGTATCATTATAAATATCATCATTATAAATATTATCATTATAAATATTATCATCATAAAAAATTATCATTATAAATATTATCATTATAAATATTATCATTATAAATATTATCATTATAACTGTTATCATTATAAATATTATCATTATAAATGTATCATATAATATTATCATTATAAGTATTATCGTTATTAAAATATATCATTATGAATATTATCATTATAAAAATCATAATTATTAATATCATCATTATAAATATTATCATTATGAATATTATCATTCTAAATATTATCATTCTAAATATTATATTCAAAAATTATCATTCTAAATATTATCCTTTAATTTATCATTCTAAAAATTATCATTCTAAAAAAATCATCTAAATATTATCATTATCAATATTATCATTATCAATATTTTCATTATCAATATTTTCATTACAATATATCATTATCTATTTTCATTATCTAATTATCATTATAATATTATCGTTTTTTCAAAATTATCGATCAAATTAATTATCAAAATTTTCATTATCAATTATATCATTAAAAATTATTTTACCATATTTTCATATCAATATTCCCTTATAAAAATTTTCCTTATAAATATTTCCATTAAAATTTACCATTTTAAAAAAATTTCCATTATAAATATTTCCCTTATAAAAAATTGCCCTTTAAATATTTTCCCTTATAAATATTTCCATTAAAATATTACCATTATAAATTTTACCATTTATAAAATTTTCCCTTATAAATATTACCATTATAATAAAATTTCCATTATAAATATTTCCATTTTAAAATTTCCTTATAAAATATTACCTTATAAATATTACCTTATAATTTACCTTTTAAAAATTACCATTATAAATTTCCATTATAAATATACCCTATAAATATTATCTTTAAATAATTTTCTTTTAAAAACCTCATTATAAAAAATTTCCATTATAAATATTACCACTATAAAAAAAATTATAAATTTTTCATTATAAATATTTCATTATAAATATCATCATTTCCATTATTTGATTATCATTTCATCATTATCCATTATCACATTATCTTATCATTTTTTATCTTTATATCATTTTTATCTTTAAATCATTTATCCCCTATTTTTTCAATTTTTTTTTACCATATTTAAATTTTAACCAATCATTATCACCATTATCTTTCATTTTTTTTTTACCATCATTTTCAATCATTTCTTATCCAACAATACAACAGGGATCTTTAATAGCAACAAAAAATCGGGAAAAAGTCAATAAAATAAAAAAAATCATAAAATTCTACAAAATATGTTGGTTATTTGTAGTACCTCTTTGTGACCATGTAACCCCGTCACAGACACTCTTTTGCCACCCAACTTTTCTTGACCACTCGTCAGGATCCCGAGGGGGACGAATGACTACTTTTAAAGCAACCATCTTTAAGCTTCTTCCACTACTGCTCCAAAAAAAATTAAATCAGTGTCTCCTTATCCTTAAAATTTTTTTCGTGGAAGGCTCCTAAAATTGTAAGTTATTGTGCATTTGGGAGATTAAGTTATTGATTTACGGTTTTGACTGTCTATAATCTGCGAAAAATTTCAAAACTTTCTCTTGGGGGGAAAATTTTAATGTACTCTGGGGTTTTTTTCACCCTTTCCGGGCCCCAAAGTTTAAAACGTGCAGCCGGTCGGAGGTCTCCGCTGACAACTCTTCTGCTCGAAATCATTCTAGATTCTGTTTTTAGTAACTGCCAAACCATTAGTTCGTATTTACAATATATATATATATATATATATATATATATATATAATTAGTATAACTTCGTCTATAACAACAATGTCTTGAGAGTCATCTGAATCTTCTGTTCGCCAGGCTGCGTTTCGACCTGCGAAGCCGTGCGGATCTTAGTCCGTCGGTCGCCTCCCAGTCTCCGAGGTGTGCCAGTACCTCGCCTTCGAAAGCGCGTGTGCGACACCCTCACCCGAAATCCCGTTTTCCGGCCGGCGGGAAAGGAGTTCAATCACGGCATTCGTCGTCGATATGGTCTTGCTTCAACTCAGAAAGAAGGCTTGGTAAAGAATCGACAGACAGCTACTGACGTCAGCGTATCTTCTATTCCCAGGATGTAAGTTGTGTTTTCTGCTTCATTAGAGCATATCCCTACATCGTAAGTAAATGCTCATATAGGCTTGAATTTACGTTTCTTTTCACATGTATTCATGTACTCCATCTCTTTCTAGGACTGAGTGTATCCTTGCGGAGGTCTTAGTCAGTCCGCCATCGTCTCCAGTTTCCACGGATTTCCTGCCGAGGGCTCACTTGGTGGGCACTCCAGCAGCCATGAGCAGCAGTTTCCAGCATTTTCAGAGTATGGCGCCTCCGTTGTCCTTCCCGCCAACGCCTCCCTCTTCGCCGCCTGTATTGCTCCCTTGCCTCACCGCTGAGGATGTAACTTTATTGTTTTCTTAATAAACCTTTATTAACATTTAGAAACCTATTGTATCATGACAACCACCTAATTACTGATAATAAAGTACTGTAACTATCATAATGATACTCTTTCTCTTTATCTTTCTCTTTAGACTAAGTTTTTAATATCATGGTTTAATGATAGTGTAATCATTATATTTTGCAAACTTAAACATACGCATACCAATAATCAGGAAGCATGCAGTATAAATATGTATATAAAGTAAGTAAATAATATACTGTGGTATGCCCCAATATGATATATACCCAGTGACAGAAAAATAACACTGATCTGAAATGGATCCAATGTTATGTCGTTAGTATTTGGTGCATGACTTGAATTTGACTAAGTCTCTCCATACATCCTTTTTATATTACCTTGTGTGACTATGCAGTGAGAGTCCTGAGTGAATGAACGAATAAAACAGGATGCAAATAACCTTATTATCATGTTACTGAAAGTCTGTTTGTTTGTTTACAATGTTTGTTTAATAATTTCACGAGTTTGGTAGACGTCATTGCTCTACATACACGATGATTGGCTGCTGAATACGCTGCCAGATATAAGGAAATTCGAGAAAATCTAACACCTCTTTTCACGCTGAAGTATCTACAATAGAATAATGACTCTTGCTCTCTCTCCCCTGCCTCTCTCTATATATGTGTGTGTGTGTGTGTGAGTATGTGTGTAGAAAAGTAACAAGGCTAATAAAAACACAGAGCCAGTTTATTCGTTTTTTTTCGCAGGGTTTAGAATTGAGATAGTGATGAGTAGGTGTCCACAGGTCAGAATGAAATTGTGGCAAAGGAGTTCCTATCTCGTTTCCATTTAACCATTTAACTCCATTTAACCCTCGGGATAGCTAACAAGAAAAGCAATTTATGTAGGAATTAATTACATTTTTAGAGATATACGGACATAATAAAGGAGAAATTTGTTATGATAATGAAAACAGTTCACAGACATATGAATCATTATTGTAAATATAACACAGCATTTGCAATAATAGCAGCAACAAGCGCAATGGTAAAGGTGTGTTACTGATTGGAATAATGTAGATACATTACAAATATATAGCGCAATAACGACACGTTGCATATATACAGAGAGAGTACATTCTGAATAATTCATTGACAACAGTCATGAAAAAGTCGGCCGTATGAATATTACTTTGCATATGACCTGATGTAACCTTAATTGCTACCACCACGTCTGTTACAGAGAATATGATTGAGGGCTTTAGTTATTTTCAGAACATTTGTTATTCAGATGGTTCCAAAATCTGGTAAGTTAATCAATTAATTTCGAAGAATGAATAATTCATACTTATAGGGAATACTTACTGATACATATTTTACCCAGTAAAAGGAGGGGGTACTTTCCGTAATTAAAATTTAATGTGCTCAAGTCTCCAGCTTTAAAGGTGGCAGCAGGTTGGAGGTCTCCGCTGATTACTCTTTAACTTCAACTCATTCTGGAATCTACTTTAGTAAGTATGCCCCCTCAACCATGTATAAAAAACCCTTATTTTGATATTTCTAAAAAAATATATTATTTTTCAGGCAACATAACTTTTAAATTCGCCAGGCTGGTGCTCACCTGGGGCCGTGCGGGGTTTTTGGTCCGCGGTTGTCCCCCCAGCCCCGGGGCGTCCCCAAGGTTAAATGGGTTTTAGAAAAACAGTGATTGGTATCGAGTTAATGACTGTAATCATTCTTTGGAAAAAATCAAAAATTTAAATGATTCTTCCCGGATAAAAAACCCCCGGGGAAATATTTGGTTTTTTCTGGCAAAACCCTGTGCACCGGGTAACCTCGGTCACCGCCAACTTTTCAAATACTACGCGCCCTTTAAAACTAAACTGCTCATGGGACCCCGAGGGAGATAAGTTACTACTTATACGCAAAATCCTCTCTAAAGTTTTTTCCCCAACAGCATTCGGAGAGGGCGATTTGAAAAATTAGTTTATTCTCAGGCTTTAGTTTTTCAGGGGGGCCTAAATTGGTATTAAAATTTCTAAATTTTTTTGAAGGATACGGGAGATTCGTGAATACTGATTTATATACCTTTTCCCGACCCCAACAAAAAAATTTAAATGATTTGGTATTTTCAATTTCAGCCTAAAAGGGGTAGCAGGTCGGAGGCTCCGCTGGTACTCTTTGACTGAAAAATTTTGGTTTGCTCACGGTAAGTAGAAACCATCAACAAAATTGTCCAAAAAATATCAGTTTTTTTTTAGGGAATTGCTGATAAACTTTTCATACTTTGGGGTCAATTTTTTATATTTTGTTCGCCCGGGTGGGTGTCGACCTGCGGGGCCCTGCGGGTGTTGGTCCCCTCGGTCGCCTCCCCGCCTCCGAGGCGTGCCAGTACCTCGCTTCGGAGCGCGTGTGCGACACCCCCACCCGAAACCCCCTTTTTCCGGCGGCGGGAAAAGGGGTTTTAATATGGATCCGAAAAACAATGGGCTTTCCCAATCCTCTTCCCCCCAAACCTGGAAAAGCGGGGGACACGGGTGACTCAGCAAGCTTCTATTTAGGGTGAAAATGTTTTTTTGCGTATAGTTAGTATGATATAAATGCCCCTGAAGTCATTTGTACATTTCATTTACAATATTTATGTCATTTTTCTTTTTTTTCAAACGAGAGTTCCTTAGGAGGGCTTGATCAGTCCCCCATCGTCTCCAGGTCCTCGGATTCCTCCCAGAGTACACACATTTAGTCGTCCGAAAACCTTGGGGGAACATATCCTGTAGGTTCGACCCCAGTTTTAGAGCATGGCACCGCCCCTGCCCTTCCCCCTAACGCCCCCATCTTCGCCTGTAGTGCTTCCCTGCCTCACTGCTGAGGATGTCACTTTGTTGCTTTCCTAATAAATCTTTATTGAGTCTTTCGAAGTTCTCTCAAAGTATTGACGCACCGTTTCTGATATGTACCAGTGTTCAGAATCGAAATATATTTATGCTTTTTGGTAATTTGGATAATTTTTGTGAACAAATATCGAATAAATTGTTTTTCACTGCATCTATTTAGTTTCGTTATTCTATTCAGTTATTCGTTGTCTTCGTAACGGATTTTTTTTCCGTCACTTTCTGTTTTCCCCTTGACCTTCGTCTTGGAAAAGGTGTTCTTCGGCTCTTTTGTTGCTTCCTCATGTTCTCTTCTTGCTAAATGTCCAAAGTATCTCAACATTGATTTCATTACTCTACGTCTACTTTTTCCTTCTTACCTCTTCATTTCTAAAATACGCTCTAAGCGATATACTCTACCCATCCAACAGCTCCCGGTAATGAGTAGCTTCCCACGTCCGTCTTTTTCAGCGCCCGTGATTCTGCTCCATAGGGCATTCCTGGGCTTATCATGCTCTGTAAAGCCTCGCCTTCGGGCCCCTTTAAAAATCCTATTATCCAAATTACTCCTCCCATTTTTTTAATTTTTCCCCGTCTTGAGCCCAGGTAATGAAGTTTACAACCCTTATCAATATCATCATTATCAATGTTAGCATATCAATATTAGCATTATCAAAAAAAAATTTAACATTATCAATATTAGCTTTATCAAAAATTAGCATTATCAATATTAAACATTATCAATATTAGCATTATCAATATTAGCATTATCAATATTAGCATTATAATCATCAGTATCATTATCATAATTATCATCATTATCATTATTATTCATTATCATTATCATCATTATCATTATCCTTATTATCATTATCATTATCATTATTATCATTATCATTATCCTTATTATCATTATCATTATTATCATTATCATTATTATCATTATCATAATTATCATTATCATTATTATCATTATCATTATTATCAATCATTATCATAATCATTATCATAATTATCATTATCATAATTTTATAATTTTATCATTATTATTATTATCATTATCATAATTATCATTATCATAACTTTATAATTTTTATCATTATTATCATTATTATTATTATCTCTATTATCATTATTATCATTATTATCATTATTATCATTATTATCATTATTATCATTATTATCATTATTATCATTATCATTATTATCATTACCATTTTCATTCCATATTATTATTATCTTCATCATTATCATTATCCATATTATTATTATTATTACCTTTATTATCATTATCATTATTACCATTATCATTATCAATATGAATATTATCATTATAAATATTATCATTATAAATATTATCATTATATATATTATCATTATAAATATTATCATTATGAATACTATCATTATAAATATTATCATTATAAATAGTATCATTATAAATAGTATCACTATAAATAGTATCATTATAAATAGTATCATTATAAATATCATCATTATAAATATTATCATTATAAATATTATCATCATAAATATTATCATAAATATTATCTTTATAAATATTATCTTTATAAATATTATCATTATAAATATTATCATTATAAATATTATCATTATAAATATTATCATTATATTATCATTATAAACATTATCATTATAAATATTATCATTATAAATATTATCATTATAAATATTATCATTATAAATATTATCATTATAAATATTATCATTATAAATATTATCATTATAAATATTATCATTATAAATATTATCATTATAAATATTATCATTTTAGATATTATAATCATCATTATCATTATAAATATTATCATTATAAGTATTATCGTTATAAATATTATCATTATAAATATTATCATTATGAATATTATCATTATAAATGTTATCATTATAAATATTATCATTATAAATATTGTCATTATAAATATTATCATTATAAATATTATCATTATAAATATCATCATTATCAATATTATCATTATCAATATTATCATTATAAATATTATCATTATAAATATTATCATTATCAATATTGTCATTATCAAAGAAAATTCCCATTATAAATATTACCATTAAAAATATTACCATTATAAATTACCATTATAAATATTACCATTATAAATATTACCATTATAAATATTACCTTATAAAATACCATTAAAAATATTACCATTATAAATATTACCATTATAAATATAACCATTAAATATTACCATTATAATTTTACCATTATAATATTACCATTTAAAATATTACCATTATAAATATTCCCCATTATAAATATTACCTTTTATAAATATACCATTATAAAATTTTATCATTACCATTATTATGATTATCATTATCATCATTATCATCATTATCATCATCATCATTATCATCATTATCATCATTATCATCATTATCACCATTATCTTTATTACCATCATTATCACCATTATCATTATCACCATTATCTTCATTACCATCATTATCATCATCTTTATTACTATCATTATCAGCAACAATACAACAGTGATCTTTATATAGCAACAATAAATCTGGAAAAAGTCAATAAAATATAACAAATCATGAAATTCTACGAAATATGTTGGTTCCTTTGTAGTACCTCTTATGTGACCTGATGTAACCTCAGTCACAGACACGTCTTTCGCCACACCAACTTACTTGACCACTCGTCAGGATCCCGAGGGAGACGAATGACTACTTATAAACGTCAATCCATCTTTAAAGCTTCATTCCAACTACTGCATCCAAACAGATCATACAATCAGTGAATCTCCTTATACTTAAGATTTTTTGTCGTTGGAATGGCTCCTAAATCTAGTAAGTGTATTGCTGCATTTGGCAGATTAATGTTATTGATTTACGAGTTTAGACTGTATCTATAATCTGTCGAATATACAAAACATTTCTCTTGGCGAAAATTTTAATGTACTCTGGCGTTTTTTTCAGCTTCCGTTTCCGGTCCGCAAAGTTAAAACGTGCAGCCGGTCGGAGGTCTCCGCTGACAACTCTTCTGCTCGAAATCATTCTGGATTCTGTTTTTAGTAAACTACCAAACCATTATATATATATATATATATATATATATATATATATATATATATATATATATGTATGTATGTATGTATAATTCCTATAACTTCGTCTATAACAATAATGTCTTGAGAGTCATCTGAATCTTCTGTTCGCCAGGCTGCGTTTCGACCTGCGAAGCCGTCCGTCGGTCGTCTCCCAGTCTCCGAGGTGTGCCAGTACCTCGCCTTCGAAAGCGCGTGTGTGACACCCTCACCCGAAATCCCGTTTTCCGGCCGGCGGGAAAGGAGTTCAATCACGGCATCCGTCGTCGATATGGTCTTGCTTCAACTCAGAAAGAAGGCTTGGTAAAGAATCGACAGACAGCTACTGACGTCAGCGTATCTTCTATTTCCAGGATGTAAGTTGTGTTTTCTGCTTCACTAGAGCATATCCCTACATCGTAAGTAAATGCTCATATAGGCTTGAATTTACGTTTATTTTCACATGTATTCATGTACTCCATCTCTTTCTAGGACTGAGCGTATCCTTGCGGAGGTCTTAGTCAGTCCGCCATCGTCTCCAGTTTCCACGGATTTCCTGCCGAGGGCTCACTTGATGGGCACTCCAGCAGCCATGAGCAGCAGTTTCCAGCATTTTCAGAGTATGGCGCCTCCGTTGTCCTTCCCGCCAACGCCTCCCTCTTCTCCGCCTGTATTGCTCCCTTGCCTCACCGCTGAGGATGTAACTTTATTGCTTTCATAATAAACCTTTATTAACATTTAGAAACCTATTGTATCATGACAACCACCTAATTACTGATAATAATGTACTGTAACTATCATAATGATACTCTTTCTCTTTATCTTTCTCTTTAGACTAAGTTTTTAATATCATGGTTTAATGATAGTGTAATCATTATATTTTGCAAACTTAAACATACGCATACCAATAATCAGGAAGCATGCAGTATAAATATGTATATAAAGTAAGTAAATAATATACTGTGGTATGCCCCAATATGATATATACCCAGTGACAGAAAAATAACACTGATCTGAAATGGATCCAATGTTGTGTCGTTAGTATTTGGTGCATGACTTGAATTTGACTAAGTCTCTCCATACATCCTTTTTATATTACCTTGTGTGACTATGCAGTGAGAGTCCTGAGTGAATGAACGAATAAAACAGGATGCAAATAACCTTATTATCATGTTACTGAAAGTCTGTTTGTTTGTTTACAATGTTTGTTTAATAATTTCACGAGTTTGGTAGACGTCATTGCTCTACATACACGATGATTGGCTGCTGAATACGCTGCCAGATATAAGGAAATTCGAGAAAATCTAACACCTCTTTTCACGCTGAAGTATCTACAATAGAATAATGACTCTTGCTCTCTCTCCCCTGCCTCTCTCTATATATGTGTGTGTGTGTGTGTGTGTGTGTGTGTGTGTGTGTGTGAGTATGTGTGTAGAAAAGTAACAAGGCTAATAAAAACACAGAGCCAGTTTATTCGTTTTTTTTCGCAGGGTTTAGAATTGAGATAGTGATGAGTAGGTGTCCACAGGTCAGAATGAAATTGTGGCAAAGGAGTTCCTATCTCGTTTCCATTTAACCATTTAACTCCATTTAACCCTCGGGATAGCTAACAAGAAAAGCAATTTATGTAGGAATTAATTACATTTTTAGAGATATACGGACATAATAAAGGAGAAATTTGTTATGATAATGAAAACAGTTCACAGACATATGAATCATTATTGTAAATATAACACCAGCAACAAGCGCAATGGGAAAGGTGTGTTACTGATTGGAATAATGTAGATACATTACAAATATATAGCGCAATAACGACATGTTGCATATATACAGAGAGAGTACATTCTGAATAATTCTTGACAACAGTCATGAAAAAGTCGGCCGTATGAATAGTACTTTGCATATGACCTGATGTAACCTTAATCGCTACCACCACGTCTGTTACAGAGAATATGATTGAGGGCTTTAGTTATTTTCAGAACATTTGTTATTTAGATGGTTCCAAAATCTGGTAAGTTAATCAATTAATTTCGAAGAATGAATAATTCATACTTATAGGGAATACATACTGATATATATTTTACCGAGTAAAAGGAGGGGTACTTTCCGTAATTAAAATTTAATGTGCTAATTCCCATTTTAAAAGGTGGCAGCGGGTTTTGGAGGTCTCCGCTGATTACTCTTTTATTTCCCAACTCATTCTGGTTTCCCTCCCAATTGAGTAAGTAAAAAAGGTAAATCCTTTATTTGTATTTTTCTATAACAATATATTTTTTTTTGAGGCACAAAAACTTTTCCATTCCCCCGGTTGCGGGGTCACCTGAAAAACCCCCCGTGCGGATTTTTGGTCCGTCTTTTGCCCCACAGCCCCCGAGGCTTTTAATGTAACAGTGATTGAGATATCGTTTTTAATACTGGATTATATTATTTAAAAATCACAAAATTAATGACTTCTACCCGGTTTTAAAGACCCTGGGAAATTTTTGGTTCTGTTCGTGGCATATCCTGTGTCACCTGAAGAAACCTCATCACCCCCAAATTTCTAATAGGCGCAAAACCTCCCCTAAATGCTCATAGGGACCCCGAGGGAGATAAGTTACTACTTATACGAAAACCCATCTCTAAAACCCCAAAACCGGGAAAGCCCGGTTGACCATAAAAGGGTTTCCCCCAAAGGGTTTCCCCCCTTGATGGGGGTAACGGGGGTACCTAAAACCTACCACTTTGTTTTGAACCATTTTCGGTGTTTCAATGCCAAAATACGGACCACCACCGGCTAACTGTACACCCAAGCCAAAATGTGGTGTCTGTAGCAAGGCACCCATACGGGATTTGTGCATAAAGGCCCCATAAAGAAAAAAAGAAGGACACAACAGCCAAATGTCCAATTTGGGGCCCAAAGAGGCATCACGCCTGGAGCCGGGTTTGCTCTGTCGGGAAAAAGAGGCGGCCCCCCCAACGGCAAGAGGTTGCTAGAAGCGCCCCAGATTTTTGTTTCCTCCCCCCCCAGGAAACCTACTCGGGGGGAAAGGAACAAAACCCAAAAGGCTTCCCGCCCTCCTAAGGGGAAAAGCGGGCCCCCCAGCCGAAACCGGAGATCCTCCGAAAATCAGGAGTTCCCCCAAGAAAAAAAGTGAAAGGGGAACCCAACGGGGAAAAAAGGTTTTCCAACAGCACCAAAACGGCCCCCCCCCAGACCCGAAGAATGTTTTTCGACGAGGGACATGTCATCCTGATCACTGCTGTGGCCCCCGGGCATGGCAGAAATCCCGGCCCCGGGGGCCCGGGGGAAAAAAGGGGCGGAAAAAGGCACCCCGTGTTGCCATGACACTCTTAAACGCCCCGTAAAAAAGCAAAAAGGGAAAGGAAATGGAAAAGGGCCAAAACACCCCCAATCCTCTCCCTCGCCCGGGTCGAACCCCCTCCCCTCTCCAAGCCGGGCTATGCCCTCACAGGCTGAAGCCTAGCCGGCTTCCCCTCCCCGGCAGACCCCAAACCCCGGCTGATTCTTTCCCAAAAGCCAAATCAAAAAGCTGAGCCTCCCAGGAAAAAAGGCCCCGCCAATGCACAAAAAACAGCCGGGCCCCGAGAAAAACCCAAAGACGAAAAGCCCAAGCTACCAAAGGCCTCCCCCCCCCAGGGGAATCCGGGAAATGCCTGACGCCGAAAGAGAGTCCCCAAAGTGGGGATCTCACAATGGAGTTTTCAACCCCTCCGCCGTAAACCCCCGAATGTGCCCGTTTGTCTCGGTTTGTACTATAAATTAGAAAACCTCTGACCCCAATCTAAGTATTCTGCGGGGGAAAAACATCTTGGCTTCTCCCCCCAAGGAGTCCCATCCTCCAGCAATAGGGGCGATCAAGGACATTGCCATCGTCATCCCTCCAGGGACTTTCAGGGGAAACCCTGTTCGTTTCCCTCAGGGTATCACGTTACCCCCTTGAAAACGGTTCCGAGGGCAAAGGGCCCTGATGACCCTTTGGTAAAAGGAAACCCAATTCCCCTTGCCCCCAATAGCCGATGCACCCGCCTGTGGAGAAGGGGTTGAATCTCTTCCCGGGGTTCGAATTAAACCCGGGCCCGGGGGGACCCCTGAAATTGTAAAACGGTCGTACCCGGGCCACACTGTATTTGCTTAGACATCACCCTTTTTATGGGGGCTTCCGCGCACACGCCCCCGAGTGTTTCATGGGGGGAGACCTTTCAATGAAACACCCCCCCAACCCCCTTTGGCCCCTTTTGCAGGGCCCCGGGGAGCGGCGGGCCCGGGGTCACATAGCCAACTTGCCCCAAAGACATTCCCCGAGATCGGCTCCCCAAAAAAAACTAAGCAACCAAACGCAGGGTGGGAAGGAGGGGTCCTGCCTCTACCCGGGCCATTTGGCGACTCGGGTGGGGGGTTTTGGTTTGGCGTGTCGATGACCCCGTCACTATTGACCATTATGGCACAAATAAAAAACCCCCTCATGGTAGGGGCCCCGGGCCGGGAAATACCACGACCGAAACCCAAAGGGATGGAAAACAGAAAAGGGCCCAACTGGCAGGCTTTTCCAGAGCGCCTTGGCCCGCGCCCGAAAGAAATGAACCCCCCAACCCCAGACAAAAATGGGGAAGTGCTACAAGCCAGACTTTGAAAATGCCTTTTTGATAGGAAACCCCTCACTGCCCCAAATACCCAAAATCGGCCGGGGTCCGAATCAAAAGGGCCCTTGGTACTTTCCTTTTTGAGGGGAGATTAGTGATTAAACCACGGGGTAAAACATGGGGGCCGAAAACTTTTCCCGGGGGGGAAAAGAACCCCCGGGGGGGGGGGCCCCCTGCCCTCCTAGGGGGGGGTTGGGGGATGCCAGGAAACTGCCACAGAGTGGGCAGGAAAATTTGGCTTGAATGGTGTGAGTTTTTTCAAATCACCGTACCACCCTTTTCCGAGCTATGGAAACGGGTCAAGCGCCCAAACCAAACCCTTAAAGGCCCCCCGTTCCGCCCCACGCCCCCCCCAAGGAAAGGGGCCAACGGGACTGGCGAAAGGGGGTTTCTCTGGGGAAAACCGAGCAGCGACGTCCTGCCAGCCGAACTGAGGGCAAGAAAAGGGAACCCCCCCCATAAAAACCAACAGACTTCCCTCACATCAGAGAAAGGCGCCAAAACCCCAAATAACTCAACTTTATTTTTTTCCTCTGGGGGAAACAAAGAGATCCCCCAAAGCTATTAGGAAACTCACCCCGGGCGATGACGGGATCTCGTACCCATCATCTCCCCCCGGGGACTGGTGGGTTTAGCTTGCTTTCCCCTGCAACCTTTCAACAGGTCCGGGGAAACCCTTCCCCTCTACCCCAACCCCCCTGGAAGAGGGCTCCAATTTCCCCACCCCCAAAACCAAAGGACCCGGGGAAAAAACCCGGGCCCCATCTCCCCCCCTTCAGCTGTCGGGCCCAAAGACTGCCAAGGGGGGGGTCTAAACCGGGCCCCAAAGGGAAAAAAGGGAAACCCCCAAAACAAAACACCTCCACGGGTTCCCCGGGGGCATGATCCAGCGCACAGCTTTACCCAAACGCTTTTAAAGCACAAAAAACGGGGGCGCATCTGTGGCGGAATTCCTTGCCCTTTGGAAAAAGGCTTTAAAATTTGGGAAAGTCCTTTCCCTTCCCAGGGGGGCCTGATCCAAAAAGGAACCCAAGGTAACCCTTTTGGCTTGGTTTGGGTTTTCCTATTTTTACAAATAAACACCCCCAATAGTCAAATTCCAAGGTCACCTATCACAGCACCGGGCCCATAAGGAAAATTTAAAAAACCCCACAGGGGGGGGTTTCTCAGTCCCCCCTTTTTAAACACTAATTTTCCTGAAATCCTCAACATAAACCCCCCAGTGGGGTGCAAGTCATCCCCCTTATGCGACGATTTTTGCTATAAATCTCCACTGGCCCCACACTGCCTAAACAAACCCCAGCTTTGTCGGGACTTGGTATCCAGGGTTTTTTAGGGCGGGACAAAAGATCTCTGCACCAAAACCCAACGGCCATGGCTTTGAGAGGGGAGAGTTAAAGGGCAAAATTTTCCTGAAAATCCGGGGAATGGCCCTTGGGAGGGGGTTTTCCAAAATCCCTGTACCTTGGGTAAGGATGCCCGGGACCCCTCCTTCCCCCCAGGAGGTCCAATACCTGTTTTGACCGAACAAAGGAAAGACTGCCCTTTTCTGCATTTAATGATGGAAACGAAATGGGGGCCCAGACACAGAGTACAAAAATTTTCTTTCTACGTACATGCTGTCGGCCCCATTGTAGACTATGGCCTCCCGGGGTCTGATTGGCATAAAGAGAAAATATAAAAAACCGTTTGGAGACAGTCAAAAAGAACCGGGCCCGGGTCCCTTCTGGGTGCCCCAAGGTGGCCCAAGGGCCTCAACCTCCTAGTGGAGACAAAAAAATTTTCCCCCTTTGGCCCCACGAAATTTATCTAACGGCAAACCCAATTTTTATCAAAGGTCATCCAGGCTCCCCGGAAAACAAACCTAAAACAAAAAATGTCCCGACGCCTAAACAAATCGAGCTGTTTTTCAAACAACTCCCCGGCTGTCTCCACAGGGCCCGGGTGCTAATACCCCGGGCCTCAGCTCAAAACCACTCTGGCCAAGGGCATGGACTCCCCAACCCCTGACCTTTTTTCAAGCTTTCCCCCGGGGCACAAAAACCCCGTAGGTTTTCCCCCGGTCATGAACTGGCAACCCAAAAAAATGAATATTTTTTACCCCTAGCCTAAAGGGAGAAAACCCAGGGGTCATTTTTACCATCCAAACCCCCCCGGGGGCCTAACAATTAAACGACGGTCGGTCGTTTTCCCTTCCCCACACTGGGGGTGCCGGCTTTGGGAGCAAGGGATGCCAAATATCCTGAGGGGAACAGACAAAAAGCCTCCTCCCCTTTTAGGGAGAGGTATTTTTCTATCATGGGAGCACTGAGACCGCGTCCCGGGGAAAAAGGAAAACGTGGTCATACACACAGACCCCCAAAAGGGGCCGTCCCACCCGTCTTCAGCCGCCACTACCCCCTGACCAAAATCTACCTCCTGACAACCATCGGGGAAAATAAACAAAGGGTGCTTGGCCAGGGTAGAAGAAAATTTTCATAAACTGGGTTCCCCCCATATAGGGGGTCAGAGGCAATGGCTTTCTGCCCAATTTGCCGAAATCGGCCGGGGTAAAAGCCCCCAAATCCCATGATAAAACATCGAGCCGAAGTTTACTTAGGAAAAAAAGTGTAAAGGTGGCGGCCAACTCCTTCCTCCCTGGGAGCTTTTACAGAAGGAAAACGAGAAAATTCCCCGCGGGGCCCGCTTGGGGACTCAGATCCCCAGGGTATTTAACCACTTTCACTCTCTGAAATAAAAAACCAAGGTACCGAAGTCATTCTGCCAAAAAATGCCCCCTAGGTTTCCCTTTTGCATGGCAGATCATAAAAAACCCCTGAACATTAAAGAGGTGTTGCATGGGTTGCGGGGAGCCGAACCCCCACACTGGGGTACACTACTTGGGGAAATTTCTTTCCACCCAATTTCCCAAGACAAACCCCACAAAACACAGCCGGCGTCTGGTTAAAAAGGGTTTCGAAAATGCTTACCCACGGGTACAGGGGGCGCCTCTGGCAAACCCCCCCCACGGTAAGACCGAAATTTTCAGACCCCAAAAAATAGACAGACATAAAAAGGCCTGACAAAAAAGGGCCGGGCCCTAAGTGAAAGGGGCCCGGGGGGAAGCCAGAACTTCGCAAAACTCAAACAAGCAAGCAAACACGCCCCTAAGCTTTTCTCCAAAAAACAGCTTTGGAAGAGAAAACGATTTGAACATTTTTATTCTCAGAGCTTTAGTTTTTCAGTTACAATTGTCATTACATTTTACCTATATTTTTTGTCATTTTTTTTTTTGCAGAACAGAGAGTACCCTTTGGAGGGCCCTTTTCGTCCCCCATCGCTCCAGTGTCTTCGGGGTTCCTTTCCCCGAGTGCCACATGTTAGTCCCCCTCCAAAAAACCTTTTGGGGAATGTATCCTGTGTGGGGTTTTGAACCCCCAGTTTCGAGCATTTTGGCGCCGCTGGTGCCCCCTTCCCGGGTAAACGCCTCCATCTTCGCCCTGTTTTGCTTCCCTGCCTTTACCGCTGGGTGTCAAATTTGTTGCTTTCCCCCAATTTAAAACTTTTTTTGGTTTTTTCGAAGTTCTCTTTTGTTTTTGCCCCACCGTCTGGTATGTAACCCGTAAAATGGACCCTTTAAAATTGATTTCATTTTCTCTACGTCTACTTTCCTTCTTAACCCCCCCTTTTTTAAAAAACCCCCCCTAAGCATATACTCTAAACCCCTCCAAAAGGGTCCGGTTAAAAGAGTTCTTTCCTCACGTCCGTCTTTTTCAGCGCCCCTGTTTTTTTGCTCCATAGGTTTTTCCCGGTCTTTTCTGCTCTGTAAAACTTCGCCTTCGGCCTCTTTAAAATCCTATTATCACATATCACTCCGCCAGTTTTTTATAATTTTCCCCCCGTCCCTTTGGGCCCAAATTAAAGAAATTTTCACCAGTGAAAATTTTACATTTGGAAATTTTTTTAAAATTTCCTTTTTTGAATGAAAACTAGTATGAAGGGCAAAACCCGTCATCCCCTCACTTATAAAAGCATTGGTTTTTTGCTGAAATACGTAAATAAGTTCGAATAAGATGTTTAAGAAAATTTTAATTCAATGTATCATTATCATTATCATTATTATCATTATCCTCAAATTTTTTCATTAATATCATTATCTTATCCCCCCATTATTTTTCATTTTCCATTTAAACATTTTTTTCCCTTAAACATTAAATTTTCATTATCATTATTATCAAATTTTCATTTTTCATTATCATTTTTCATTTTTATTTCATTAAACATTTTCATTATCATCATTTATATCATTATCAATTAAAATTTTCATCATTTCATTTTATCATTATCATTATCTCCCTCATTTTTTATTTTCAATAAACATTGTCAACCCATCATTATTATCATTACAAATTTTCTTTTTTATTCTTTATCATCTCAGAAAACATCATCATTATTATTAAACCCGCATTATCATTTTTCAGCCCCTATCTTTATTTATTATTATTATCATTATTATCGTTTCAGCCTAAACTTTATTATCCCTTATCATTTTTATCATTATCGTTATTATCCCCCAGCATTATTACAAACATCATATTTTCATTAAACATCTTTATCTTATTTTAAAATTTTTATTTCATAAATCATTTCTTATTAAAAATTATATTATCATTATTATTTATTATCATTATTATCATTTCCCCCTTATTTTCTCTTATCATCATTATTATTTTCCCTTTATTATTATTATCATCATTAATTTTTTTCATCATTATTATTATCTCATTTTATTTAAAACATTATTTTTATCATTTTTCATTTAAACCCTTTTTCATTACCATTATTATTTTGTTTATTTTCATTACTTATTTCATTCCAAAGAAAGTCAGTGTATCTTCTTTTCCCCGGGGTTAAGTTTGTTTTTTTTTCTTCACTAAGCATATCCCCAATTCCCTAAGTAAATGCTCATATAGGCTTGAATTTTTTCGTTTATTTTTACTTTTTATTCATGACTCCAAACCTTTCTAGGGCTGGGGTGTATCCCTTTTTGGGGGAAATTTGGTCAGTCCCCCCATCCCTCCCCCCCTGCCGAGGGGGCCTTGGGCACTCCAAAGGGCCCCCCATGAGCCGCAGTTTCCCCCCCCCTTTCAGAGTAAAGGGGCCTCCGGTTGGGCCTTCCCGCCAACGCCTCCCTCTTCGCCCCCCCTGTATTGGGTTCCCCTTTCCTCCCGCTGAGGATGTAACCTTTTTTTGCTTTCCCTTTTAAACCCCCTTTTCAACATTTTTCGTCCCATTTTTATCATTTAAAAACCACCTAATTAAATGATAATAATGTTCCTGTGACAATCATATAATTTAAAACTCAAAAACTGTCTTTTTCTTTCTCCTTTTAAAATAGTGTAACATTATTTTTGCAAGCTTAAAAGATACGCATTTAAATAATTAAACATGCGTTAAATAGTAACAAGTAAGTAAATAATTTATTGTGGTATGCCCCATATTATTGCCGGGGTAAAAAAATTGGGAAAAAATCTACACCTCATTTTCACGCTGAAGTTCTCAAAAAAATAAGACTCTCTCCCCCTCCCCTCTCTCCCCTCTCTCTCCTCGTCTCCTTTCTCTCTCTCTCTTATATATATATATTTTTAATTATTTATATAATTATATAAATATAATATATATAATATATATTAATATATAATATATATATATAATATAATTTATATATTTTCTTGTGTGTAGGTGTGTTTGTGTGAAAGTGTGTGTTGTGTGTATATGTGTGGAAAAAAAGTAAAAAGGTAAAAAAACAACGGTTATACAGTCTGCTTCACAGAGCTAATTTACCCTTTTTTCGCAAGGTAAAAAATTAAAAATAGTGAGAGTGGGTTCCCGTCAAATAAAATTGTGGAAAAGGAGGTCCTTCTCTTTCCATTTAAACCATTTTACTCCATTTACCCTGGGAATAGCAAAAACCCAAAAAAAGAAATTTTTGGGAATTAATTACATTTTTAAAGATATCGGACATAATAAAGGGAAATTTTTTATTAATAAAAAGTTCACAGACATATAAATTTATTTTGAAAATATAACACCGCATTTGCAAACAGCACCCCAAGCGCAATGGTAAAGCTGTTTACTGATTGGAAAAGTAGATGCTTCAAAATATAAGCGAAATAAAACATGTTGCATATTACAAAGATAATTCTGATTAATTCTTGACACATCTGAAAAATCGGCCTATGATTTTACTTTGCATATACCTGGGTAACCTTAACGCTACCACCCCCAAAACCCTACTGCTCAGTTTCCCAGCTTAAAAGGTGCAGCGGGTTTGGAGGTCTCCGCTATTACCTTTTACTTAAAACCATTCGGATTCTACTTGGTAATATAAAAACCTCGACCAGGTATAAAAGAAAAACCCCTTATCTTTATATTTCTAAAACATATTTTTTTTTTAGGCAACAAAAACTTTTAAATTCGCCGGGCTGCGTGCTACCTGCGGGGCCGAGCGGATTTTGGCCCGTGGGTTTTTTCCCCCACCCCCCCGGGGGGGCCCCCGGTTATATTGGAGTTTAATACGGGAAATTGAGATTTCGATGTTAATGACTGTGATCATTCATTTGGGAAAATCACTTATTAATGACTCTTAGCCGGATGAAAAACCCGGGAAAATTTTTGGGGTTGGTTTTTTTCGTGGGGTTTCCTTGTCATTTAATAATCGTAACCCCCAAACATTTCAAATACTACCGATTTAACTGACTCTCAGAGGATCCCGAGGGAGATAATTATACTTTACCAAACTCCATCTCTAAAGTTTTACTCCAACAACAGCATTCGGAAAGAGAAAACGTTTTAACTTGTTTATTCTCAGAGCTTTAGTTTTTTTAGATGGTCCTAAATCTGGTATGTAAATTTCTAAAATTTTTCGAAAGGTGAGATATCGTGATCTGATTGATATCCCTTTTTTGCCAAACAAAAATGTTTAAATGATTTGGTTTTTTTTTCGATTTCAGCCTCAAAGGTGAGCGGTCGGGGGTCTCCGTTTGGGTACTCTTTTACTGAAAAATTTTGGTTCTGCTCACGGTGTATAAACCTCAAAAACTTGTCCAATATTACAGTTTTTTGTAGGGAATTTTCTACTAACCAAAATTATCACTACTTAGATCAATTTTTATATTTTGTTTGCCAGGCTGCTTTTCGACCTGCGGGCCGTCGGATGTTGGGCCGTCGGTCGCCTCCCCCTCCGAGGGTGCCAGTACCTCGCCTTCGGAAGCGCGTGTGCACACCCTCACCCGAAACCCCCTTTTCCGGGCCCCGGGAAGGGTTTAAACATGGAAAACCGCCCCGGGTATGGTCTTTTTTCCAAAACCCCTCCCCAAACCTGGGAAAACGGCAGACAGCGGTGACGTCGCTAGCTTCTATTTCTGGATGTAAAAACCTTCTTCTGCGTTATTTTTTATGTACTAAAGCTCATAGAAGACTTTGTACTTAATTCACTATATTTATTCATTTTTCTTTTTTCAGAACAGAGAGTATCCTTTGGAGGTCTTGATCAGTCCGCCATCGTCTCCATTTTCCTCGGATTCCCCCCGGTACCAATTTTCGCTCCAGAACCCTTTGGGAAACAGTATCCTGTATGGTTCTGACCGCATTTCAAACATGGGCCCCCGCTGCCCTTCCCGCTAACCCTCCTCTTCCCCTTTTTGGCTTCCCTGCCTCACCGCTGGGGAGTCACTTGTTGCTTTCCTAAAAAAATTTTTATTGAGTCTTTCGATTCCTCTAATTTTGACCACCGATGCGATTGTACCGTGTTCAGAAAAAGGAAAAATTGTTTTAAAAAAACTGGGTTTTTTGTTAACTTGGATAATATTTTTGTGAACAAAAATTTACTAAATTTTTTTTCCCCTGTCTATTTTTGTTTCGTTATTCTATTCAGTTTATTTTTGTCTTCTAACGGATTTTTTTTCCCGTCACTTTCTGTTTTTCCCCCTTTCCTTCGCTTGGAAAAAGGGGTTCTTCGGCTCTTTTGTTTGTTCCTCATTTCTCTTCTTGCTAAAAGCCAAATATCTCAACTTATTTCTTACTCTACGTCTACTTTGCTTCTTACCTCTTCCTTTTAAAAAACCCTCACGATATATTCACCCATCCCAAAGCTCCGGATGAGTATTTTTCCCCACGTTCGTCTTTTTCAGCGCCCGTGTTTCTGCTCCATAGTTATTCCTGGGCTTATAAAAGCCTGTAAAGCTTCCCTTCAGCCTCTTTAAAACCTTTTTCACAAACCACTCCCCTGTTTTTATAATTTCATCGTCTTGACCCAAGGTTTTGAAGTCTACACCATATCTACAGTAAGAATTTATGGAAATTTTTTGTATTCTTCTGAAATTATTTTAAAAAATGGGGCAACACAGGGTTTTCCTCCATAAATGACTGTAATTTGCTGAAGCAAGGAATACATAGCGAAACAGGTTTTAAAAACAAGTGTATTTTTTGGAAAGATTTTTTGGTTTTTGGGGGGGGAAAAGGGGGGTTTTTCCCACGGGAACATGCCTGAAGGGCCGAGGTCCAATGCTTACATCCTACATATTTTACCTTATGCGGGAGCCCCATGAGACCCCTGGT
>NC_051392.1:23905388-23912411 GCF_015228065.2 Penaeus monodon | reverse complement strand
GTGCAGGGCAGATCATACAAACCATAGAACATGAAGAGAGGTGTTGCATGCATTGCGGCGGGGCCAAACGCCACACTGATACACTACTTGGAGAATTGCGTGCACACGCAATTCCTAAGACAAACCCCACAGAACACAGCCGTCGTGCTGGTAAAGAGATTATGCGAGATGCTTACACCACGGCTACAGGAGCGCCTGCTGGCAATCCCACCGCCACGGTAAGCACCGAGTGTCAGACCAACAAATGAGACAGACATAAAAAGCTGACACAGGCCGGGCCATAAGTGAAAGGCCCGGGCGAAGCCAGAACTTCGCAAATCTCAAGCAAGCAAGCAAGCAGCAGCTCTAAAGCTTTACTCCAACAACAGCATTCGGAGAGAGAAAACGATTTGAACATTAGTTTATTCTCAGAGCTTTAGTTATTCAGTACAATTGTACATTACATTCACATATATTTATGTCATTTTTCTTTTTGCAGAACAGAGAGTATCCTTATGGAGGTCTTGATCAGTCCGCCATCGTCTCCAGTGTCTTCGGATTCCTCCCAGAGTGCACACATGTTAGTCGCTCAAGAAGCCTTGGGCAATAGTATCCTGTGTGGTTCTGAACCGCAGTTTCAGAGCATGGCGCCGCTGCTCCCCTTCCCGCTAACGCCTCCATCTTCGCCTGTAGTGCTTCCCTGCCTCACCGCTGAGGATGTCACTTTGTTGCTTTCCTAATAAATCTTTATTGAGTCTTTCGAAGTTCTCTCTAAGTATTGACGCACCGATGCTGATATGTACCAGTATATGTACCTTAACATTGATTTCATTACTCTACGTCTACTTTCCTTCTTACCTCTCCATTTCTAAAATACGCTCTAAGCGATATACTCTACCCATCTCAACAGCTCCGGTAATGAGTAGCTTCCTCACGTCCGTCTTTTTCAGCGCCCGTGTTTCTGCTCCATAGGTCATTCCTGGTCTTATCAATGCTCTGTAAAGCTTCGCCTTCGGCCTCTTTAACATCCTATTATCACATATCACTCCGCCAGTTTTTATAATTTCCTCGTCTTGAGCCCAAGGTAATGAAGTTTACACCAGTGATATCTACATTATGAATTTATGGAAAGTTCTTGTTGAATTATACTAGTAATGATGACAACACAGTCATCACATCACATGATAATGCATTGTAATTTGCTGAAATACAAGTAAGTATAGTAGCGAATAAGATGTTTAAGACAAGTGTATTGCAATGTATCATTATCATTATCATTATTATCATTATCCTCATTATTATCATTACTATCATTATCATTATCCTCATTATTATCATTACCATTATCATTATTATCATTATCATTATTATCATTATCATCATCATTATCATTATCATCTTTATCATTATTATAATTATTATTATCATTATTATTATCATCATTATTATTATCATCATTATTATTATCATCATTATTATTATCATCATTATTATTATCATTATCATTACCATTATCATTACCATTATTATAATTGTTATTATCATTATCATTATTATCATTACCATGACGTCAGTGTATCTTCTATTTCCAGGATGTAAGTTGTGTTTTCTGCTTCACTAGAGCATATCCCTACATCGTAAGTAAATGCTCATATAGGCTTGAATTTACGTTTATTTTCACTTGTATTCATGTACTCCATCTCTTTCTAGGACTGAGTGTATCCTTGCGGAGGTCTTAGTCAGTCCGCCATCGTCTCCTGCCGAGGGCTCACTTGGGCACTCCAGCAGCCATGAGCAGCAGTTTCCAGCATTTTCAGAGTACGGCGCCTCCGTTGTCCTTCCCGCCAACGCCTCCCTCTTCGCCGCCTGTATTGCTCCCTTGCCTCACCGCTGAGGATGTAACTTTATTGCTTTCTTAATAAACCTTTATCAACATTTACAGTCCTATTGTATCATGACAACCACCTAATTACTGATAATAATGTTCTGTGACAATCATATAATGATACTCAAAACTGTCTTCTCTTTCTCTTTAAACTAGTGTAATCATTATATTTTGCAAGCTTAAAAGATACGCATTTAAATAATTGAAGCATGCAGTATAAATATGTATACAAAGTAAGTAAATAATTTATTGTGGTATGCCCCAGTATTATATGCCTGGTATAAGGAAATTCGAGAAAATCTGACACCTCATTTCACGCTGAAGTATCTACAATAAAATAATGACTCTCTCTCCTGCCTCTCCTCTCTCTCTCTCCCCTTCTCTCTCTCTCTCTCTCTATATATATATATTTGTATATATATATATATATAAAATATATATATAAATATATATATATATATATATATATATATTATATATATATTTTAATATTATAATATATATATTTTCTGTGTGTGTATGTGTGTGTGTGTGTAAGTGTGTGTGTGTGTGTGAGTATGTGTGAAGAAAAGTAACAAGGCTAATAAAAACAACGGGTTATACAGTCTGCTTCACAGAGCTAATTTATCCGTTTTTTCGCAAGGTATAGAATTAAGATAGTGATGAGTAGGTGTCCACAGGTCAGAATGAAATTGTGGCAAAGGAGGTCCTATCTCGTTTCCATTTAACCATTTTACTCCATTTAACCCTCGGAATAGCTAACAAGAAAAGCAATTTATGTAGGAATTAATTACATTTTTAAAGATATACGGACATAATAAAGGAGAAATTTGTTATGATAATGAAAACAGTTCACAGACATATGAATTATTATTGTAAATATAACACCAGCATTTGCAATAACAGCAGCAACAAGCGCAATGGTAAAGCTGTGTTACTGATTGGAATAATGTAGATGCATTACAAATATATAGCGCAATAACGACATGTTGCATATATACAGAGAGAGTACATTCTGAATAATTCATTGACAACAGTCATGAAAAAGTCGGCCGTATGAATATTACTTTGCATATGACCTGATGTAACCTTAATCGCTACCACCGCTAATCGCTACTGCTCAAGTTTCCAGCTTAAAAGGTGCAGCAGGTTGGAGGTCTCCGCTGATTACTCTTTTACTTCAACTCATTCTGGATTCTACATTGAGTAAGTATGAAACCATCGACCAGTGTATAAAAGCAAATCCTTATCTTGTATATTTCTATAACATATTATTTTTGAGGCAACATAACTTTTCAATTCGCCAGGCTGCGTGCTCACCTGCGAGGCCGAGCGGATGTTGGTCCGTCGGTTGTCCCCCAGCCCCCGAGGCGTCCCCAAGGTCTATATATGGAGTTATAGTAACAGTGATTGAGATATCGATGTTAATGACTGTGATCATATCATTTGGAAAATCACATAATTAATGACTCTTAGCCGGATGAAAAACCCTGGGAAATATGTTGGTTGTGTTCGTGGCTTAACCTGTGTCACCTGAAGTAACCTCAGTCACCGCCAACATTTCTAATACTACGCGACCTTAACTGACTGCTCATGAGGATCCCGAGGGAGATAAGTTACTACTTATACGCAAACTCCATCTCTAAAGTTTTACTCCAACAACAGCATTCGGAGAGAGAAAACGATTTGAACATTAGTTTATTCTCAGAGCTTTAGTTATTCAGATGGGTCCTAAATCTGGTATGTAAATTACTAAATTTTGCGAAAGGATACGGCAGATATCGTGAATACTGATTGATATACCTTTTACTGACCAAGCAAAAATGTTTAAATGATTTGGTATTTTTCGATTTCAGCCTCAAAAGGTGTAGCAGGTCGGAGGTCTCCGTTTGGCTACTCTTCTGACTGAAATAATTTTGGATTCTGCTCACGGTAAGTATGAAACCATCAACAACATTGTCCAAATATATACAGTTTTTTGTAGGAATTTGCTACTAACAACATTATCACTACTTAGGAGTCAATTTATATATTTCTGTTCGCCAGGCTGGCGTGTCGACCTGCGAGGCCGTGCGGATTTTGGGTCCGTCGGTCGCCCCCCAGCCTCCGAGGCGTCCAGTACCTCGCCTTCGGAAGCGCGTGTGCGACACCCTCACCCGAAACCCCCTTTTCCGGCCGGGGGGAAAGGGAGTTTAATCATGGCTCCGTCGACGATATGGTCTTTCTCCAACACCTCTTCCCCAAACCTGGAAAAGCGGCAGACAGCGGCTGACGTCAGCATAGCTTCTATTTCTAGGATGTAAGTGCTTTTTCTGCAGTATATTTTAGTATGATACTAATGCTCATAGAAGTACTTTTTGTACTTACATTCACAATTTTATGTCATTTTTCTTTTTGCAGAACAGAGAGTATCCTATGGAGGTCTTGATCAGTCCGCCTCGCCCTCCAGTGTCCTCGGATTCCTCCCAGAGTACACACATGTTAGTCGCTCCAGAAGCCTTGGGCAACAGTATCCTGTATGGTTCTGAACCGCAGTTTCAGAACATGGCGCCGCCGCTGCCCTTCCCGCTAACGCCTCCATCTTCGCCTGTAGTGCTTCCCTGCCTCACCGCTGAGGATGTCACTTTGTTGCTTTCCTAATAAATCTTTATTGAGTCTTTCGGAGTTCTCTCTAATTATTGACGCACCGATGCTGATATGTACCAGTGTTCAGAAAGGAAATATGTTTATAAAAATACTGGGTTTTTTGTTAACTTGGATAATATTTTTGTGAACAAATATCTAACTAAATTGTTTTTCACTGCATCTATTTAGTTTCGTTATTCTATTCAGTTATTCGTTGTCTTCGTAACGGATTTTTTTTCCCGTCACTTTCTGTTTTCCCCTTGACCTTCGTCTTGGAAAAGGTGTTCTTCGGCTCTTTTGTTGCTTCCTCATGTTCTCTTCTTGCTAAATGTCCAAAGTATCTCAACATTGATTTCATTACTCTACGTCTACTTTGCTTCTTACCTCTTCATTTCTAAAATACGCTCTAAGCGATATATTCTACCCATCTCAACAGCTCCGGTAATGAGTAGCTTCCTCACGTTCGTCTTTTTCAGCGCCCGTGTTTCTGCTCCATAGGTTATTCCTGGTCTTATCAATGCTCTGTAAAGCTTCGCCTTCAGCCTCTTTAACATCCTATTATCACAAACCACTCCTCCTGTTTTTATAATTTCATCGTCTTGAACCCAAGGTAATGAAGTCTACACCTATGATATCTACAGTAAGAATTTATGGAAAGTTCTTGTAGTCTTCTGAAGAATTATTCTAATAATGATGGTGACAACACAGTTATCACATCACATGATAATGCACTGTAATTTGCTGAAATGCAAGGAAGTACAGTAGCGAATAACAGGTTTAAGACAAGTGTATTGTAATGTATCCGGCACTGAGTGAATATGAGGTCATATTTGACCTGAAACGGCACTTCCACGAGAACATGACCTGAAGTTCTCGAGGTCACATGCTTACATCCTACATATTTTACCTTATGCGGCAGCGCATGAGAGCCCCAGGTGAGATCAATGGATAGATCTATAAATAACAACCCTCCCTGACCAGGACTCGAACCTAGGTCACTCCGGGTATGAAACCGGAGGCCAGTGCTAAACCAACCATGCCACACGACCCAGTAAAAGGAGTGTGCAACTAGGATCTTACTAGCTCCATAGACATTACCTGTCCCACTCATACTTGAGTAATGCAGCGAAGTTTTTTCGCTCACTCCCCCTGGGCACTCGGTGGAAAATTTATTTAGCAATTCAAATCCTAAGTCAGATGTCCTGAGGTAAAATTTATGAAAAATGGAATAATGCAATGGGCCCCATTGATATCGATAAATAACAACCCTCCCTGACCAGTACTCGAACCTAGGTTCACTCCTGGTCAGGGAGGGTTGTTATTTATAAACTATTGAATATGAAATGAATGAGCAAGGGAAAATCTAATCAAACATTATCACATTTCAAATAATATCTTCTACCCTAGATTCTTTTTGGTTCTGTCTTTGGTGAACCTTTTTCTTTTAGATCACACACACACACACCACACATATGTATATTTATATATATATTTATATATTATATATATATATATATATATATATATATATATATATATAACACACACACCACACACCACACACAAAACACACACACACACACACACATATATATATATATATATAAAATATATTTATTAATATATATATAATATATACATGTGTGTGTGTGTGTGATTAGGGAAACAGCCACAGTATAAATTTAACTATTTAGTTTAATTTTCTACTGTAGCTGTTTCCCCTTTTTATCTTTTTGTACACGTTAAGTGTTTGTGCTTATATGTTGTAGTTATGATATATATATATATATAGATATATATATATATAAAATATATATATATATATATATATATATATATCTGTTGTGTGTGTGTGTGTGTGTGTGTGTGTGTGTGTGTGTGTGTGTTTGGGTACACAGGCATAATTTTAAATTATATATAATGTGTGTTTATTAGGTATATATTGTACAGCCTCTAGAATGTAATTTCAAGTGGTGCTACCATGCTTTACCGCTGAAGATCATTTACTTCCTAATATATCTTCATTAATCTTTAGGACATTTTACTTACATCGAATCGGTTTACCTAGAAATGATGGGTGACAACTTTTACAGGTTATGTTTTAAAAAACAAAAATAAACAAAAAGGTGTAAATAGCTTTAAGAGCCTTTTTCACTGACAAGTGACCTCCTGAACCGCAATCGCCCTTCCCTCCTTCCGCTCTCCGGAAGATTAATCTTTCAGGTGGTTCTCCTGGTTTGTTTCTGCCAAGAGCATTGCACGGAGGGATGAAAGAGTCTGAAATGTGTGGACGTCAACAGACTTTTGTGCTGTAGTATTTAGAATAGTGTAGAGTCTATTACCACTGGGTTCAAGGAATTCTGAATTTTGACTGTGAAAGAGATAGTAGCCTAAAAAATATATAACGCTCAGAATGATTATTGAGAAGATGGACTGAGAAGATATTTACAGAATTTTATTATATGAGATGAAATGAAGCCCTTTTGGGGATTGCCCGACAAAGATCACTTCCTTACCTGACAAACAAGGTACGA
>NC_051392.1:23895844-23897788 GCF_015228065.2 Penaeus monodon | reverse complement strand
TATTATGTTATTATTATTATTATTTTATTATTATTGTTGTTGTTTTGTTGTTGTTTTTTTGTTTTTCTTTATTATTATTATATATGTAATATATTATTATAATTATTATATTTATTATCTATAGATTTATTTTTTTTTTTTTATTATATTATCAATATTATCATCAATATTATTTTATATATATTATATATTATCATTACCAACATTATCAATATCAATATTGTCATTATCAATATTATCATTATCATTATCATTGTCATTATCATTAACATTATTATCATTATCATCATTATTATTATCAGCCTTATCATTATCATCATTATCATTATTATCATTATCATTATTATCATTATCATTATTATCATTATCATTATTATCATTATCATTATTATCATTATCATTATTATCATTATTATTATCATTATTATCATTATTATCATTATTATCATTATTAATATTTTTATCATTATCATTATTAGCATTATTATTATTATTATTATTATTATTATTATTATTATTATTATTATCTTCATTATCATTATCATTATTACCATTATGAATATTATCATTATAAATATTATCATTATAGATATTATCATTATAAATATTATCATTATAAATGTTATCATTATAAATATTATCGTTATAAATATTATCGCTATAAACATTATCATTATAAACATTATCATTATAAACATTATCATTATGAACATTATCATTATTGATAGTATCATTACAAATATTATCATTATAAATATTATCATTATAAGTATTATCATAATAAATATTATCATTATAGATATTATAATTATCATTATCATTATAAGTATTATCATTATAAACATAATCATTATAAATATTATCATTATAAAATTATCATTATAAATATTATCATTATGAATATTATCATTATAAATATTATCATTAAAAATATTATCATAATAAATAGTATCATTATAAATATTATCATTATAAATAGTATCATTATTTATCATTATAAATATTATCATTATAAATATTATATATATATAATATATTCATTAATATAAATATTATCATTATAAATATTATCATTATAGATATTGTCATTATAAATAATATCTTTATAAATATTATCATTATAAATATAATCATTATAAATATTATCATTACAAATATTATCATTGAAAATATTATCATTATAAGTATTATCATTATAAATATTATCATTAAAAATATTATCATGATAAATATTATCATTATAAATATTATCATTATAAATATTATCATTATAAATATTATCATTAAAAATGTTATCAATATAAATATTATCATTATAAATATTATCCTTATAAATATTATCCTTATAAATATTATCCTTATAAATATTATCCTTATAAATATTATCATTAAAAATAATATCATTATAAATATTAACATTATAAATATTACCATTTATAAATATTACCATTATAAATATTACCATTATAAATATTACCATTATAAATATTACATTATTATCTTATCAATAAATATTATATAAATATTACTTTAAATATATCCTATAATAAAATATATCATTAAATATTACTAAATATCCTATAAATATATTATACATTATTATAAATATATCAATAAATATTACTCAAATTATATAAATATTACCTTATAAATACCTTTACCCTAAAATATACCAACTATAAATATACCCTTATAAATATTACCTCATAAATATTACCTCATAAATATACCTCATACAATTTACCTCATAAATATACCTTATAAATATTACCTTATAAATATTAACTCTCATAAATATTAACTCAAAAAATATATACCCATTATATAAATATTACCTAAATATCCTAATCTAAATATTACCTATAAATATTACCCTATATCCATTATTATAATAATTTACCTATATTAAATATACCATATAATTATTATTATCATTTCATTATA
>NC_051392.1:23870738-23883238 GCF_015228065.2 Penaeus monodon | reverse complement strand
ATAATAACCATAGTAAGAATGATAATAATAAAGATGATAATGATGATAAAGTAATGATAATAGTTATGATAGCAATAATGATGATAATAATGATAATAATAATAAAGATGAAAATAATAATGATAATGATAGCAGTAATAATAATGATAATAATGAAAATGATAATGGTGAAAATCATAATAATGAAAAGCATAATAATGAAAATGATGGTAATGAAAATGATAATACCAATAATAATAATAACGATCATGATGATGATCATGATGATTATGGTGATGATGATGATGTTGAGGATGATACTATGATGATGATGATGATTTATGATGATGATGATGATGATGATTGATGCTGATGGTGGTTTGGATGGTGATGATGGTGATGATGATGATGGTGGTGATGATGATGAATACTAATAATAACAAAAAAAATAATGATTTTGATGATAATGATAATGCCAATAATAACGATAATGATAAAAATAATGATATGAGGATGATATTGATACTAATGATAATAATAATGATACCAATAATGATGATAATAATGATAATGATGAAAATGATAAAAGAAAAAGATACTACTGCTACTACTAAATGATGATGATAATAATGGTAATGATAATAGTAATTTAAAAATGATAATAAAATAACAATAATAATAATAATGATAATAATAATAATAATAATAATAATAATATGATAATAATAATGACAATATAAAAATAATAATAACAATAATAATAATGATAATCATAATCAAAAATAAAATAATATAAAAATAATAATAATAAATAATAATAATAAAAAGATAATAGTAATGATAATAATAAAAATAATAATGATAATGATAATGATAATGATAATGATAATGATAATGATATGAAATGATAATTATAATTATAATTAAAATTTATAATTATGATTATAATTATAATTAAAAATTATAATTATAATTATAATTATAATTACAATTATAATGAAAATGATAATGATAATGATTTAATATAAAATCACATTTACATAATCATCATCTATTTGTAGGAGAGACCCGGTCTATTTGTTTCACTTTCCCAATATCTCCAATGCTTTCAATAGATATTACTGGGATTCTTATCACGCGATGTACCATATAACAAAAGTGGAGGCAGGAATAGGACTGCTAAAGTGTAAATAAATGAAAAGGTGGGGGTGAATAATAATTTTGGAAGGACAAAGATTTGTTTTTGCATCTTAGTTATCGCGTAAATTTTGAAGCATCAGTTAAAGCACCTTGGTCATTCAGATATAATTTATGTGAAATTATTATTAATGATCATGCTGACATTCATGCTGACAAAAATGGCAAATAATAAGGGGCACCAATGGTCGGGTTTGTTGTTACGGCTAGTTTTGTAAATTCTTACCTCTATCAAATAATGCTTTTTAAATACAGCTTCCACAATGTCTCAGGGCGTATAAAATGAACACAGACTGGGGGAAGACACTCACACACACACACAAACACACACACACCCACAACACACACACACACACACACACACACACACACACACACACACACACACACACACACACACATACACACATACACACACACAATATGTATAGGAAATAAGGAAATTTGCATTCGAATACGAGAGCAAGGATATCAGTGTCCTCCAACTGATTTCTAATGAAACAGCTGTTTAAGAGTGGTTTTCAAGCTTCATGAAACGGAACACAGGCCTCTCACTTCGCATACCTACACCCACAAGCCTGAACGGGACTACCAGTTTTAATGAGGTAACCCTTGTTTTTTTTACAACTAGGTCAAGTTTTTACAATATATATAAAAATTCCGATGAGATAGAGATGACTAAAGTACAAAGACCTAATCATATAGCAGCAAAGGGAGCAAAGCAGGTTAGTGCTCTAACTTCAGCTGAAAGAGGTGCCTTACTAACACTGTGTATAGCAGTCAATGCCAATGGCAATAACATACCCCAATGCTTGTTTCCAAGGGTACTTTTATGAGAATATTTAATTTCAAATGGACCTCATTGGTTACCGTTGACAGGCCTTCACAAATTGTTAAATACACTATGAGAAAATAAGTAATTTTAAAGTTTGCCGACAAATATACTAAAAGCAGAGATTTTCAGATTTACAGACAAAAAAATTGTTCTTTTTCCACTCTTAAATCTTGGAGTTTTAAAGCAAAATGTAAAAAGTGCCACAACTAGACCGGTCCCCACTTATATTTCTATTTTAAACGATATGTGGAGTATATATAGGTGAATTTTCACTTTATTCAACAGGTTGCTTCAACAGATGTGAGGTTGAAAGGGAATGTTCCTCCCTCAGTCGCCTGCGCCTTCAAGGCGTACCAGTACTCGCCCAAATCAGCCTGTGTAGCACACTCACCCAAAGCGACCTTTTCGGTCTACGGGAAAGTAAATCAATCATGACATGCGTCACCAATACGTCTTGTTCTAAATCCCTTTCCTCAGCTAGAAAACTTGTCAAAAAAATGCTAAATCTGGTTTAGTTCTTCAACAGAAATTCCCTTTCCACAAAAAAAACACATCTCACTTGTGGTGCTTTTCTATTCCCATTTCAATAGATCTTAAACTAAAAGTTTTTTGGGTTTACTTTCACGTGATTAAGAATTCATCATATAGAAAGATGAGCCTAGAACGAATCTGTTGTTCATTTACGTACAAACCTTCTGTTTTCGAGTTAGCAAATCTTTTCCCCCTTACTGGCTTGGCGAACCTGGGAAATCGGGGATCTCGTTAGGGGAAGGGGAGTAGACAAAATGTAGAAAACATATTTTGATTTCTGCCAAATTTTAAAACAGAATATGAATTATGCGATTTTGTTACGATCTGCTCACCCATGCAGCGTGTGTCTTCTGGCAGTATAGAGCTTAGACTAATTCCTTATTTGCTAAACCTCCTGGGTGTATGGCCAAAGTAATCCCCTTTCCGAAGCCACTGCAACTATCACGAGGCAAAAATGGTTGATACCCTTGTTATCCTTATCCCCAACTATTAATATCGTTATCATTACCATTACTGTTATAGTGGGATATTCGTCCACTTTTATTGTCTTGACATTATCATCTTTTTCCCCCGAGATGAAAATACGGGGTGCCGCCCGTAAAACATTTTACATACATGTACCTGGGCTTAGCTACGTACATGATCACATTGTTACCATTCTTGCCAGTAAGTTGTGTGAAGACACTTATCTTGCCAGGAGGATAGTGTCACTTGTAAAATTGTACAATAACGGAATGGCGTCTGCTAGTGACGTCATGCTAGGGTTTGCCATGTCGTCATACGTGACGTCACCAAACCGTTGGACAAGGCAGCCACTCACGTTTGACCGTGTGGTCTAGGAGATTAGCCAATACCTGGCTAGGGGCGTAGATACCCCCCCGGTCCTTTGGAGTACCGGCAGATCTGGTCTCGCCTCCTTACCACTCGGACCCCCCCGCTGCCGCGCCCGGGCGAAGCCTAGAACTCGCAAATCTCAAGCAAGCTGCTTTTATTCAAAGTGCTGTTACATGGAACTCACCATATGATGCAGGTTGAAACTCTAGTGGATGGGACAAGACTGTGAGTGAGCTTGTGAAAATAGATAGATACTAAAACCGAAAATATAAACAGGCAAGCAGCGTACGTGTCCCTCATTCCCCGGCTAACCAGTGATGATAAAGTCATTGTTAAAAAACACTGTGGTATAAAGTACTCAGGATATCTGAGGATAATTGCTTTGAAGTATCTAAATATGAATAAATAAGTAAATAATAAGTAATAATACGCACATCTTTTGTTTTTCGTTGATGCGAGTACCGGACCTGGACTCCCCCACTTATCCCGCTTTGGCGCTCCACTTACATGCACGGGGTACGATGCGTGGGTGGGCCAGGTGTTACTCGTGCAGGAGAAAGAATAAGTTATAAGATGCAGATCAGGTCTCCAAGGGGACATTGGCCTGAATTGTGGTGTTCAGCTATTAATGTAGCAGTACTGTTTGTTTACTGTTACCTTACACTGTTACTATTAATATCATTACATATTTAACTATAGTTACAATAGAACAGTATCATAAACAAAAGAGATGCTAACATTCTGTTATTGCTACTTCCAGGAGCACAGTTTTAGTCTATATAGAAATTGGAACATATCTTGATAATGCTGATAATGATGATTGTTGGTGATAATAATGATAATAATAATGCATAAGAAGATGATGATAAATAAGGATGGTGATAGTAATGATGATAATGATGATGATGATGATAATGATAATGATGATGATAATGATGATGATGATGATGATGATAATGATGGTTGCTGCTGCTGCTGATGATGATGGTGATGATGATGATGATGATATCATATTCATATCGGAAACGAGAATTAGACAGGGTATGTTCCAATATATACTGATGATGATAATGACAAAAGCAATGATGATAAAGAGAATGAGGATGCTGATAACAAAATGATAATGATGGTGATGATACTGATAGTAATAATAATAAAAATGATAACGATAACGATAATGATAATGGCAATGATGATGAATATGATGATGATAATAATAATAACCATAGTAATAATGATAATAGTAATGATGATAAAATAATGATAAAAGTTATGATAGCAATAATGATGATAATAATAATAAAGATGAAAATAATAATGATAATGATAGCAGTAATAATAATGATAATAATGAAAATGATAATGGTGAAAATCATAATACTGAAAATCATAATTATGAAAATGATGGTAATGAAAACGATACTGATGATTATGATGATGATGATGATGTTAACGATAATGATGATAATAACAGTAACAGAATCCACAGCAATAGCAACAATACTAATGGTAATAATAATTATGACAAGATAGTAATTCCATTCGAGTTATGGAAATTGCTTTAACTATACGCAATAATCAATTCCTAACAACCATAGCATAGTGAACTGTACCTGATTACGGGAATAGTAATCAATACTTTGATAATGACAGTGAAAATTATCTTAACGCAATAAGATATTCAAAGACGTGAAAAGGAGTCGTATGAAAAATCCTGAGAAATAAAATTAGTTGTTTCATTAGTACCTCCTGTGACCTGATGTAACCTCAGTCATCGCCAACACGTGTCTGCAACCCATGGCCTCATTTGACCGCTCATGAGGATCCCGAGGGAGATGCATGACTTGCTTGCTTGCTTGCTTGAGATTTGCGAAGTTCTGGCTTCGCCCGGGCCTTTCACTTATGGCCCGGCCTGTGTCAGCTTTTATGGCTGTCTTATTTTTTGGTCTGACACTCGGTGCTTACCGTGGCGGTGGGATTGCCAGCAGGCGCTCCTGTAGCCGTGGTGTAAGCATCTCGCATAATCTCTTTACCAGCATGACGGCTGTGTTCTGTGGGGTTTGTCTTAGGAATTGCGTGTGCACGCAATTCTCCAAGTAGTGTATCAGTGTGGCGTTCGGCTCGCCGCAATGCATGCAACACCTCTCTTCACGTTCTACGGCGGGTAAGGACTAGGTTTCAGCCGAGTCAGCACGCGAGTCAGCACCAGCTGACACACGTGAGCGAGTCGGCATTAGTCGACACAGGCCGGGCTCCCCTCATGGCATAGCCCGGGCGAGGCTAAGCTTCGCATATCGGACTTATCCTTAATACTCTATTCTAAACCGCAATTGGAAAGAGAATACAATTAGAGCTCTCCAAATAACTCCAAAAACTGGTAAGTTTATTACCAGGTGAAGACGAAACAATAAAGCCTATTAATGATATTTAAACATTTTTTAAACCATATTAAACATACATTTTATTGAATCGGTAATACATTATTTCTTACTGAAAATTAAGTATTTTCAGCACACGTTTCCGGATCACAAAGTTTAAAAACGTACAGATGGTCGGAGGTCTCCGCTAACTACTCTTCTGTTTGAAATCATTCAGGATTCTGCTATGGGTAAGTGCCAAAGCAGCAGTAAGTTACAGAAATAAAGAACTTTGCATAGTTTTTTTATAACAATATTATCTTGAGAGTCATGCATATTTTCATTCGGCAGGCTGCGTGTCGACCTGCGAGGCCGTGCGGATGTTGGTCCGTGGGTTTCCCTCCCAACCTCCGAGGCGTACCAGTTGCTTGCCTTCGGAAGCGCAGGCCGGGCCATAAGTGAAAGGCCCGGGCGAAGCCAGAAACTTCACAAATCTCAAGCAAGCAAGCAAGACTCTCTCCCGAAACCCCTTTTCCGGCCAGCGGGATAGCCGTTCATTCACGGCATCCATCGCCGATATGGTCTTGCTCCAAAACAAGAAGAAAAGATAGCAAATAGTTTCCAAACAATAACTGATGTCAGCATCTTGCTCACGTGTATTCATGTAATCAATCTCTTTCAAGTATGGAGAGTATCCCTTTCGGAGGCATTCGTCAGTCTGCCATCTCCAAACTCTCCAGATTCCTTACAGAGCGTTCACGCGTTGGCAGCTCCAGCAGCCATGAGCTTCCCTCCCGCCCTCCGTCTTCGCCTGTTGTCCTTCCGTGCCTCAACGCTGAGGATGTCAAGTTGTTGCTTTCATAATAAGCCTTTATCAATCTTTATCAAAAATTGTTTCACAAGTTTCGCCTAATCAGTGACAATTTTACACTATAAATATACATTGCATTAAAGGTAAACAAATGCAAATGCAGGTATACAGAATATAACTGGTTGTGGTCTGCTCAAATTACATGCAATTTATGACTGGTATCATTCCAGTAACATTCTAATAATTTCTATCGAGCGACAGAAAAGAGTCATTTGACCTGAAATGACACGTGTGCTGTGCCAGTAGCATTTGGTATTTAACCTGATCTTACCAGTATCACATTTTTTGGTTACCTCATGTGACTATACATCAGGGTCTTAGTGACACGAATAGGTGCATAACTGATGAAAAAAGCTCATCATTTATTTACTGAAAGTCTGTTTCTGTAAAGTGCTCAGTTTCGGAGAACAGTTTAGGCAAGGAATATTTTAGCATTCCTTATTTACTTAATGCATATTCATTCAATGAAAAAATCAGCACGAATTGATCTTACTTTCCGCTCACCATTCTGCTTCTACTCGAAGTATATAATTACTTGCACATTATTATTCGGACAAACACACACGCATATACATACATACAAATATACATACTTACAACATACATATACACACACACACTCTCACACGCACAAACACACATTATATATATATATATATATATATATATATATATATATATATATATATATATATGTATGTGTGTGTGTGTGTGTGTGTGTGTGTGTGTGTGTGTGTGTGCAAACATACACGCACACATACACACGCACGAATACACACCCACACATACACATACACACCCACACATACACGCAACAACATTATATAATATATTTTATTTTTCAAGTGCCGTTGGCGATCATGGATTTCCATGATTTCTTGGCAATTTAGAGCGGTGGTTTGCTATTGCCTTCCGCCGGTGTTATTATCGAGTCACCATCTCTATTTACCCGGCATTGACTTGAGCTGGCTTGGCCACCCAGTGGCTAGGCAGGCATCGAGGTGAAGTTCCTCGCCCAAGGGAACAACGCGCCGGCCGGTGACTCGAAACCTCGAACTCAGATTGCCATCGTGACAGTCTTAAGTCCGATGCTCTAACACTCGTCCACCGCGGCCTATATATTAATATTATATATATATCATACACATACACATGTACATGCACATATACATACACATGTACATGCACATACACATACACATACACATACACATACACATACACACACACACACTCACACGCAAAGACACACACATACTCATATATACATGTGTATATGTATATATATATATATATATATATATATATGCGCGCGCGCGCGCGTGTGTGTGTGTGTGTGTGTGTGCATACGCATATATATACATATATATGTATATTATCTATCTCTATTTATATACATATACATATGTATGTATACATGTGTGTGTGTATATATATAATATATATATATATATATCTATACTATACATATATATATATATATATATAATATATATATATATATATATATGTATATATATATATATATATATATATGTGTGTGTGTGTGTGTGTGTGTGTGTGGTGTGTGTGTGTGTGTGTTTATATATACAGACATATTGCATGTTTTATTATTTATTATTTCAATTCTATTAAATCAAGGTTAATATTCAGTATGGAGGTGAAAGACGAATGGGGAAAAGTTGCATAAGCTAATCTAGAAAACAAGTGAAGCATTTACATATTGAGTTCGTATTTCCACTTAATTAGTATTTCATCCAGTCAAACAAATTCTCAACCTAGCTTATAAATGAATAATAGTTTATTGTGAAAATTTATATACATACAGATATCAGGTAAGTTCAAATGCGTATTTCTCGGCAGTGTATTTACGATGCTATATTTAGTTCATCCAAGCGTTTGTTATCCAGCGCGCTCTGGGTAGCCAGAACTGGGCCTAGCATGGGTCAGAAAAAACGAAACCAGTAAGCGACAACTAGGACCTTCCGAAACAGGGTATCGTATGAGGGGGTTGGCGCCTGGGTATCAAACGCTTTGACAGATCCGAATCATTTTCCTTTGCAAAGTAACTAACGAATGTAACTACACCTGTCCTGATGATATTGTTACAAAACCATAATATGCATAAATCAGACTGTAATAATATAAAGCTAATTCGCTATTTCGACATTTCAACGATAGGTTCGGTAGTATTGGAATTTTGGAATTGTCTTACATGCTTTAATTCACATTTAAGTTAAATATAGCTTTTATTAGGCCATACGATTTTAAATAACGGTCGAGTTAAGTACACACTTCGAACTAAATTTCCTATCATTTGCTGCTCTAGTATTATCGTACCCTGAGTACAACTGTGATGTTATGTTATGCAGAATAGAACTAGTCACTGTGATAACCATAATTATGAATTTAATAATGCGAGTAAACATTTTGGTAAAAGTCATTTATACAAATAATTGGTTATAAAGACTATTTCACTAGGCAGGAGTATAGCGGAATTTCATGCCCACTGGTCGTAATGAGAGGGACTATCTTGTTTTTATTTTAGATTACAAACGTACATATTAGAGATTGATTTCATGTAAAAGTGAAATTTTCATCCTTCCTCTCTCGAAAATCTAACGAGATAGCTAACACTTCGAGTTATAACTGTAACTGGAAATGCTAGGTTCCATTTATAGTCATAACTGAAAGTGATAAACGATACTGTAAAGATGGTGTGGCAATTTGTGAGAGATTAGATTACTTTTAAGAAGATACTCGGATATAAAGATCACAACAATGAATTCGGTTAATGAAGATATGAATATAATATAAAATGAGTTATAATATAACAGCAGCAGCCGTAATAGCAAAACCAGGGTAATGGTAATAACGATATTGTTAATTCACGTAGAGTTTAAATAGAATCCACAGTAACGATATGCTATGTATATTTATAATAAATAGCGCACAACAGTCTGATGAAAAAGGCAATATGTCGATTGCGTCAGTCCTTTATATGTGACCTGATATGACTTCAGTCACTGATAAATTTACCACATAACCTCATTGGAATCCAGAGAGATTAATGATTACCTATAACTACAGATCTATCCTTAAATAGAAAAACACTATTCCGTGCTGATACTACGGAAGAAAAACCCACAATACAAAAACTAGATTTATTGAAAATGAGACTACAGTTTCGAAATCCACCTGGATTCCATCCCCAGGACTTGAGTCATTTTCAATAAATTTAGTTTTGTGTATTGTGGGTTTTTCTATCCTTAAAGTTTACACCAACAACAACATTCAAAAACGGAATACAGTAACGCAATAAAACCAATTCATTTTGATGAATGAATAATGCATACATTTAGTGACTAGTGATTGAAATCGCTTTTGCCTGTTAAGGGAAACTTTATATACAGATATAGACATTTTATATACTTTCTTATAATAGCATTTAAATTATCTCGAGTCAATATAAAATTTCTGATCGGCAATCTGCGTGTCGACCTGCGAGGCCGTGCGGATGTTGTCTGTCGGTCGCCTCCCAGCCTCCGAGGCGTGCCAGTACTTCGCCTTCGGATGCGCGTGTGTGACACCCTCTCCCGAATCCTCGCTTCCGGCCGGCGGGAAAGGAGCTCAGTCACGGCATCCGTCGCCGATATGGTCTTGCTTCAACTCTAGAAGAAAAGTTAGCAAATATAGTTTGATAATAATAATTATTACTATTGTTGTTATTATTATGATCATTATTGTTGTTGTTGTTATTAAAATATTAATTATATTGCTGTTCTTATTATAGTTAGTATATTATTATAATTACATATTATGTTGTTATTGTAATTATCATTATTGTTGTTATTGTAATAATTATTATTGTTGTTGGTATAATTATTATTGTTGTTGATATTATTACAATATTATTATTGTTGATATTATTATAATATTATCATTGCTGATAATATTTAACTATCATTATTGTTGATAGTATTATAATTATTATTGTTGATAGTATAATAATTACTATTATTGTTGATATTAATATAATTATTACATTATATTTTTTTTATTATGTTCTTATTATAATTATTTTTATTATGTTGTTGTTGTTATAATTATTATTATTGTTGTTGTGTTGTATTATTATTATTATTATTGTTGTTGATATTACAATTATTAATTACTATTATATTTTTTTTTATTATTGTTCTTATTATAATAATTATTATCATTGTTGTATATGACAACAATAATAATATTGATAACAATAACAATATTATTGATAATAATAACATATTATTGATAACAATAACAATATTATTGATAACAATAACATATATTGATAAACAATAACAATATTATTGATAACAATAATAACGTATTGATAACAATTATAGTAATAATAGCATCAATAATAGTAATATGATTAAAATGTTACCGCTACTACTGATAACCATAATAAGATTATATTTTAAATAAACAATGATGCTGACAACAACAGCGACACAACAACGATTATACAGCAATAATTATGGAGAAGTTTTTTTAAATAAAAAAACAAAGAAATATGTGCTTGTCTAGTAGTACTCCTATGTGACCTGATGTAACCTCAGTCACAGATAGGGCTTACACCACAGCATCTCATTGACTACACGTCAGGATCGCGAGGGAGATGAATGACTACTTATAAACATCAATAATACAATCAGAGCATCTGGTTCTCCTTAGGATATCTGTCGTTGAAATGGCTTTTAAATCTAGTAAGGTATTACTGAATTTTGGCTATTAATGATGTAGGTTGAATATTATTCATATTCAGTCTGACGATTATACTAGATATACATGTGTATTTTTGTGAAAAGTTAGATGTACTCTGGCGTTTTTCAGCTTCCGGCTCGCAAAGTTTAAAACGTACAGCGGGTCGGAGGTCTCTTTTGACAACTCTTCTGCTCGAAATCATTCTGGATTCTGGTTTTGGTGAGTGCCAACCCATCAAGTAAATGTATTCAAATAAGTATAATTTGAATAACTTTGTATATAACAATATTGACTTGAGAGTTATTTCTAAATTTTTTGTTCGCCAGGCTGCGTGTCGACCTGCGAAGCGAACCCGTCGGTCGCCTCCCTGCCTCCGAAGCGTGCCGGTTCCTCGCCTTCGCAAGCGAGTGTGCGACACCTCATCCGGAACCCCCTTTTTCGGCTGGTGGGAAAGGAGTTCATTCACGGCATCCGTCGTCGATATGGTCTTGCTTCAACTCGGAAAGAAAGGTTGGCAAAGAATCGTCAGACAACTACTACCGTCAGCATATCTTCTGTTTCCAGAATGTAAGTTCAGTCATCTCCTTTAGTATAGTATATCCACGCATCGTACTAAATGCTCATTCAAAAATTGAGATTTATTTCATTTAATCCATCTACGACTGTGAGTATCACTGCAGAAGTCTTGGTCGGTCCGCCGTCTTCTCCAGTCTCCTCGGATTCCTTGCAGATCGCTCACATGTTGGCCTCTCCCAGCCATGCCATGAGCAGTTGTTTTCTGACTGATTCTGAACCGCAGAGCATGCTGCCCTTTCCCTCGATCTCCGTCTGCTGTGCTTCCCTGCCTCACTGCTGAAGATGTTACTTTCTTAATAAACCTATATCAATCTTTAGAAATAAATATAATATCATTTATTACGGTATGCTCAGAAACCTAGTTACGACAGTATGATGTAATGACATAATTATAATATCCAGTGACAAAGAAAACATAAATATTTGACCTGAAGAGCTCACATCATTCTTTCTCATTTACTGTGTGTGACGAAAGTCCATAAAATAGGATGCAAGTGACCGATCACTCTACTGAAATTCCGTTTGTGTTGAGTGCTCTGTATCTTGATGTGGTTAACAAAAAATTTTCTTT
>NC_051392.1:23857694-23870638 GCF_015228065.2 Penaeus monodon | reverse complement strand
GAGGCAACCAAGACTTCTGCAGTGATACTCACAGTCGTAGATGGATTAAATGAAATAAATCTCAATTTTTGAATGAGCATTTAGTACGATGCGTGGATATACTATACTAAAGGAGATGACTGAACTTACATTCTGGAAACAGAAGATATGCTGACGGTAGTAGTTGTCTGACGATTCTTTGCCAACCTTTCTTTCCGAGTTGAAGCAAGACCATATCGACGACGGATGCCGTGAATGAACTCCTTTCCCACCAGCCGAAAAAGGGGGTTCCGGATGAGGGTGTCGCACACTCGCTTGCGAAGGCGAGGAACCGGCACGCTTCGGAGGCAGGGAGGCGACCGACGGGTTCGCTTCGCAGGTCGACACGCAGCCTGGCGAACAAAAAATTTAGAAATAACTCTCAAGTCAATATTGTTATATACAAAGTTATTCAAATTATACTTATTTGAATACATTTACTTGATGGGTTGGCACTCACCAAAAACAGAATCCAGAATGATTTCGAGCAGAAGAGTTGTCAAAAGAGACCTCCGACCCGCTGTACGTTTTAAACTTTGCGAGCCGGAAGCTGAAAAACGCCAGAGTACATCTAACTTTTCACAAAAAATACACATGTATATCTAGTATAATCGTCAGACTGAATATGAATAATATTCAACCTACATCATTAATAAGCCAAAATTCAGTAATACACTTACTAGATTTAAAAGCCATTTCAACGACAGATATCCTAAGGAGAACCAGATGCTCTGATTGTATTATTGATGTTTATAAGTAGTCATTCATCTCCCTCGCGATCCTGACGTGTAGTCAGATGAGATGCTGTGGTGTAAGCCCTATCTGTGACTGAGGTTACATCAGGTCACATAGGAAGTACTACTAGACAAGCAACATATTTCTTTGTTTTTTTATTTAAAAAAACTTCTCCATAATTATTGCTGTATAATCGTTGTTGTGTCGCTGTTGTTGTCAGCATCATTGTTATTTAAAATATAATCATTATTATGGTTATCAGTAGTAGCGGTAACATTTTAATCATATTACTATTATTGATGCTATTATTACTATAATTGTTATCAATAACGTTATTATTGTTATCAATAATATTGTTATTGTTATCAATAATATTGTTATTGTTATCAATAATATTGTTATTGTTATCAATAATATTGTTATTGTTATCAATAATATTGTTATTGTTATCAATAATATTGTTATTGTTATCAATATTATTATTGTTGTCAATATAACAACAATGATAATAATTATTATAATAAGAACAATAATAAAAAAAATAATAATAATAGTAATAATAATAATTGTAATATCAACAACAATAATAATTATAACAACAACAACAACAATAATAATTATATTAATATCAACAATAATAGTAATTATAATAATATCAACAATAATAATTATAATAACAACAATTATAATAATTATATCAATATCAACAATAATAATTATAATAATATCAACAATAATGATAGTTAAATATTATCAGCAATGATAATAATTATAATAATATCAACAATAATAATTATTATAATAATATCAACAATAATAGTAATTATACCAACAACAATAATAATTATTACAATAACAACAATAATGATAATTACAATAACAACAATAATAGTAATTATAATAATAATACTAACTATAATAAGAACAGCAATAATAATTAATATTTTAATAACAACAACAACAATAATGATCATATTAATAACAACAATAGTAATAATTATTATTAATCAAACTATATTTGCTAACTTTTCTTCTAGAGTTGAAGCAAGACCATATCGGCGACGGATGCCGTGACTGAGCTCCTTTCCCGCCGGCCGGAAGCGAGGATTCGGGAGAGGGTGTCACACACGCGCATCCGAAGGCGAAGTACTGGCACGCCTCGGAGGCTGGGAGGCGACCGACAGACCAACATCCGCACGGCCTCGCAGGTCGACACGCAGATTGCCGATCAGAAATTTTATATTGACTCGAGATAATTTAAATGCTATTATAAGAAAGTATATAAAATGTCTATATCTGTATATAAAAGTTTCCCTTAACAGGCAAAAGCGATTTCAATCACTAGTCACTAAATGTATGCATTATTCATTCATCAAAATGAATTGGTTTATTGCGTTACTGTATTCCGTTTTTGAATGTTGTTGTTGGTGTAAACTTTAAGGATAGAAAAACCCACAATACACAAAACTAAATTTATTGAAAATGACTCAAGTCCTGGGGATGGAATCCAGGTGGATTTCGAAACTGTAGTCTCATTTTCAATAAATCTAGTTTTTGTATTGTGGGTTTTTCTTCCGTAGTATCAGCACGGAATAGTGTTTTTCTATTTAAGGATAGATCTGTAGTTATAGGTAATCATTAATCTCTCTGGATTCCAATGAGGTTATGTGGTAAATTTATCAGTGACTGAAGTCATATCAGGTCACATATAAAGGACTGACGCAATCGACATATTGCCTTTTTCATCAGACTGTTGTGCGCTATTTATTATAAATATACATAGCATATCGTTACTGTGGATTCTATTTAAACTCTACGTGAATTAACAATATCGTTATTACCATTACCCTGGTTTTGCTATTACGGCTGCTGCTGTTATATTATAACTCATTTTATATTATAGTTCATATCTTCATTAACCGAATTCATTGTTGTGATCTTTATATCCGAGTATCTTCTTAAAAGTAATCTAATCTCTCACAAATTGCCACCACCATCTTTACAGTATCGTTTATCACTTTCAGTTATGACTATAAATGGAACCTAGCATTTCCAGTTACAGTTATAACTCGAAGTGTTAGCTATCTCGTTAGATTTTCGAGAGAGGAAGGATGAAATTACACTTTTACATGAAATCAATCTCTAATATGTACGTTTGTAATCTAAAATAAAAGCAAGATAGGTCCCTCTCATTACGACCAGTGGGCATGAATTCCGCTATACTCCTGCCTAGTGAAATAGTCTTTATAACCAATTATTTGTATAAATGACTTTTACCAAAATGTTTACTCGCATTATTAAATTCATAATTATGGTTATCACAGTGACTAGTTCTATTCTGCATAAACATAACATCACAGTTGTACTCAGGGTACGATAATACTAGAGCAGCAAATGATAGGAAATTAGTTCGAAGTGTGTACTTAACTCGACCGTTATTTTAAAATCGTATGGCCTAATAAAAGCTATATTTAACTTAAATGTGAATTAAAGCATGTAAGACAATTCCAAAATTCCAATACTACCGAAACCTATCGTTGAAATGTCGAAATAGCGAATTAGCTTTATATTATTACAGTCTGATTTATGCATAATTATGGTTTTGTAACAATATCATCAGGACAGGTGTAGTTACAATTCGTTAGTTACTTTGCAAAGGAAAAATGATTCGGATCTGTCAAAGCGTTTGATACCCAGGGCGCCAACCCCCTCATACGATACCCTGTTTCGGAAGGTCCTAGTTGTCGCTTACTGGTTTCGTTTTTTCTGACCCATGCTAGGCCCAGTTCTGGCTACCCAGAGCGCGCTGGATAACAAACGCTTGGATGAACTAAATATAGCATCGTAAATACACTGCCGAGAAATACGCATTTGAAACTTACCTGATATCTGTATGTATATAAATTTCACAATAAACTATTATTCATTTATAAGCTAGGTTTGAGAATTTGTTTGACTGGATGAAATACTAAATTAAAGTGGAAATACGAACTCAATATGTAAATGCTTCACTTGTTTTCTAGATTAGCTTATGCAACTTTTCCCCATTCGTCTTTCACTCCATACTGAATATTAACCTTGATTTAATAGAATTGAAAATAAATAAATAAATAAAACATGCAATATGTCTGTATATATAAACACACACACACACACACACACACACACACACACACACACACACACATATATATATATATATATATATATATATATATATATATATATATATATACATATATATATATATATATATATATATATATATATATATATATGTATATATATATATATATATATATATATATATATATATACACACACACATGTATACATACATATGTATATGTATATAAATAGAGATAGATAATATACATATATATGTATATATATGCGTATGCACACACACACACACACACACACGCGCGCGCGCGCGCATATATATATATATATATATATATATATACATATACACATGTATATATGAGTATGTGTGTGTCTTTGCGTGTGAGTGTGTGTGTGTGTATGTGTATGTGTATGTGTATGTGTATGTGTATGTGCATGTACATGTGTATGTATATGTGCATGTACATGTGTATGTGTATGATATATATATAATATATAATATATAGGCCGCGGTGGACGAGTGGTTAGAGCATCGGACTTAAGACTGTCACGATGGCAATCTGAGTTCGAGGGTTCGAGTCACCGGCCGGCGCGTTGTTCCCTTGGGCGAGGAACTTCACCTCGATTGCCTGCCTAGCCACTGGGTGGCCAAGCCAGCTCAAGTCAATGCCGGGTAAATAGAGATGGTGACTCGATAATAACACCGGGCGGAAGGCAATAGCAAACCACCGCTCTAAATTGCCAAGAAAATCATGGAAATCCATGATCGCCAACGGCACTTGAAAAAATAAAATATATTATATAATGTGTGTGCGTGTATGTGTGTGTGTGTATGTGTATGTGTGGGTGTGTATTCGTGCGTGTGTATGTGTGCGTGTATGTTTGCACACACACACACACACACACACACACACACACACACACACATACATATATATATATATATATATATATATATATATATATATATATATATATATATATATAATGTGTGTTTGTGCGTGTGAGAGTGTGTGTGTGTATATGTATGTATGTAAGTATGTATATTTGTATGTATGTATATGCGTGTGTGTTTGTCCGAATAATAATGTGCAAGTAATTATATACTTCGAGTAGAAGCAGAATGGTGAGCGGAAAGTAAGATCAATTCGTGCTGATTTTTTCATTGAATGAATATGCATTAAGTAAATAAGGAATGCTAAAATATTCCTTGCCTAAACTGTTCTCCGAAACTGAGCACTTTACAGAAACAGACTTTCAGTAAATAAATGATGAGCTTTTTTCATCAGTTATGCACCTATTCGTGTCACTAAGACCCTGATGTATAGTCACATGAGGTAACACAAAAAATGTGATACTGGTAAGATCAGGTTAAATACCAAATGCTACTGGCACAGCACACGTGTCATTTCAGGTCAAATGACTCTTTTCTGTCGCTCGATAGAAATTATTAGAATGTTACTGGAATGATAACCAGTCATAAATTGCATGTAATTTGAGCAGACCACAACCAGTTATATTCTGTATACCTGCATTTGCATTTGTTTACCTTTAATGCAATGTATATTTATAGTGTAAAATTGTCACTGATTAGGCGAAACTTGTGAAACAATTTTTGATAAAGATTGATAAAGGCTTATTATGAAAGCAACAACTTGACATCCTCAGCGTTGAGGCACGGAAGGACAACAGGCGAAGACGGAGGGGCGGGAGGGAAGCTCATGGCTGCTGGAGCTGCCAACGCGTGAACGCTCTGTAAGGAATCTGGAGAGTTTGGAGATGGCAGACTGACGAATGCCTCCGCAAGGATACTCTCCATACTTGAAAGAGATTGATTACATGAATACACGTGAAGCAAGATGCTGACATCAGTTATTGTTTGGCAACTATTTGCTATCTTTTCTTCTTGTTTTGGAGCAAGACCATATCGGCGATGGATGCCGTGAATGAACGGCTATCCCGCTGGCCGGAAAAGGGGGTTTCGGGAGAGAGTCTTGCTTGCTTGCTTGAGATTTGTGAAGTTCTGGCTTCGCCCGGGCCTTTCACTTATGGCCCGGCCTGCGCTTCCGAAGGCAAGCAACTGGTACGCCTCGGAGGTTGGGAGGGGACCGACGGACCAACATCCGCACGGCCTCGCAGGTCGACACGCAGCCTGCCGAATAGAAAATATGCATGACTCTCAAGATAATATTGTTATAAAAAACTATGCAAAGTTTCTTTATTTCTGTAAACTTACTGCTGCTTTGGCACTTACCCATAGCAGAATCCTGAATGATTTCAAACAGAAGAGTAGTTAGCGGAGACCTCCGACCATCTGTACGTTTTAAACTTTGTGATCCGGAAACGTGTGCTGAAAATACTTAAATTTTCAGTAAGAAATAATGTATTACCGATTCAATAAAATGTATGTTTAATATGGTTAAAATATGTTTAAATATCATTAATAGGCTTTATTGTTTCGTCTTCACCTGGTAATAAACTTACCAGTTTTTGGAGTTATTTGGAGAGCTCTAATTGTATTCTCTTTCCAATTGCGGTTTAGAATAGAGTATTAAGGATAAGTCCGATATGCGAAGCTTAGCCTCGCCCGGGCTATGCCATGAGGGGAGCCCGGCCTGTGTCGACTAATGCCGACTCGCTCACGTGTGTCAGCTGGTGCTGACTCGCGTGCTGACTCGGCTGAACCTAGTCCTTACCCGCCGTAGAACGTGAAGAGAGGTGTTGCATGCATTGCGGCGAGCCGAACGCCACACTGATACACTACTTGGAGAATTGCGTGCACACGCAATTCCTAAGACAAACCCCACAGAACACAGCCGTCATGCTGGTAAAGAGATTATGCGAGATGCTTACACCACGGCTACAGGAGCGCCTGCTGGCAATCCCACCGCCACGGTAAGCACCGAGTGTCAGACCAACAAATAAGACAGCCATAAAAAGCTGACACAGGCCGGGCCATAAGTGAAAGGCCCGGGCGAAGCCAGAACTTCGCAAATCTCAAGCAAGCAAGCAAGCAAGTCATGCATCTCCCTCGGGATCCTCATGAGCGGTCAAATGAGGCCATGTGGTTGCAGACACGTGTTGGCGATGACTGAGGTTACATCAGGTCACAGGAGGTACTAATGAAACAACTAATTTATTTCTCAGGATTTTTCATACGACTCCTTTTCACGTCTTTGAATATCTTATTGCGTTAAGATAATTTTCACTGTCATTATCAAAGTATTGATTACTATTCCCGTAATCAGGTACAGTTCACTATGCTATGGTTGTTAGGAATTGATTATTGCGTATAGTTAAAGCAATTTCCATAACTCGAATGGAATTACTATCTTGTCATAATTATTATTACCATTAGTATTGTTGCTATTGCTGTGGATTCTGTTACTGTTATTATCATCATTATCGTTAACATCATCATCATCATCATAATCATCAGTATCGTTTTCATTACCATCATTTTCATAATTATGATTTTCAGTATTATGATTTTCACCATTATCATTTTCATTATTATCATTATTATTACTGCTATCATTATCATTATTATTTTCATCTTTATTATTATTATCATCATTATTGCTATCATAACTTTTATCATTATTTTATCATCATTACTATTATCATTATTACTATGGTTATTATTATTATCATCATCATATTCATCATCATTGCCATTATCATTATCGTTATCGTTATCATTTTTATTATTATTACTATCAGTATCATCACCATCATTATCATTTTGTTATCAGCATCCTCATTCTCTTTATCATCATTGCTTTTGTCATTATCATCGTCAGTATAAAGTATCAACGTTGCTATTTATGCCCATGTTGGTATTATTTTGCTGATCTTCAACATTACCATTTTCACTTTCATCATCAGTATATATTGGAACATACCCTGTCTAATTCTCGTTTCCGATATGAATATGATATCATCATCATCATCATCACCATCATCATCAGCAGCAGCAGCAACCATCATTATCATCATCATCATCATCATCATTATCATCATCATTACCGTTGTTATCATCATCGTTGTTATCATTATCGTTGTTATCATCATCGTTGTTATCATTATCGTTGTCATCATTATCGTCATCATTATAACCATCATCATCATTATCATCATTACTATCACCATCCTTATTATCATCATCTTCATTATCATTATTATTATCATTATTATCACCAACATCATCATTATCAGCATTATCAAAGATATTTCCAATTTCTATATAGACTAGAACTGTGCTCTGGAAGTAGCAATAACAGAAATGTTAGCATCTCTTTTGTTTATGATACTATTGCTATTGATAACTATAGTTATAATAATGATAATGATATTAATAGTAACAGTGTAAGGTAACAGTAACACAGTACTGCTACATTATAGCTGACACCGGGACAATTCCAGGCCAATGTCCCTTGGAGACCTGATCTGCATCTTATACCTTATTCTTTCTCTGCACGAGTACCACCTGGCCACCCACGCATCGTACCCCGGGCATGTAAGTGGTAGCGGCCAAAGCGGGATAAGTGGGGGAGTCCAGGTCACGGTACTCGCATACAACAGAAAACAAAAGATGTGCGATATTATTAATTATTATTACTTATTTATTCCATCATTTATATACTTCAAAAGCAAATTATCCTCAGATATCCATGAGTACTTTATATCCACAGTGGTTTACAATGAACTTTATCATCACTGGTTAGCCGAGGGAAATGAGGGACACCAGTACGCTGCTTGCCTGTTTATTTTCGTTTTAGTATCTATCTATGTTACAAGCTCACCACTCTTGTCCCAGTCACTAGAGGTTCAACCTGCATCAGATGGTGAGTTCCATGTAAACAGCACTTTGATAACAAGCAGCTTGCTTGAGATTTGCGAAGTTCTGGCTTCGCCCGGGCGCGGCAGCGGGGGGTCCGAGTGGTAAGGAGGCGAGACCAGATCTGCCGGTACTCCCAAAGTACCGGGGGGGTATCTACGCCCCCTAGCCAGGGTATTGGCTAATCTCCTAGACCACACGGACACACGTGAGTGGCTGCCTTGTCACGGTTTGTGACGTCACTAATGACGACATGGCAAACCACTAGCATGACGTCACTAGCAGACGCCATTCCGTTATTGTACAATTTTACAAGTGACACTATCCTCCTGGCAAGATAAGTGTCCTCACACAACTTACTGGGCAAGAATGGTAACAGATGTGATCATGTACGTAGCTAAGCCCAGGTACATGTATGTACAATGATTACGGGCGGCACCCCGTATTTTCATCTCGAGGGATAAAGATGATAATGTCAAGACAATAAAAGTGGACGAATAGTCCCACTATAACAGTAATGGTAATGATAACGATATTAATAGTAGGGATAAGGATAACAATGGTATCAACCAGTTTTTGCCTCGTGATAGTTGCAGTGGCTTCGGCAAGGGATTACTTTGGCCATACACCCAGGAGGTTTAGCAAATAAGGAATTAGTCTAAGCTCTATACTGCCAGAAGACACCACGCTGCATGGGTGAGCAGATCGTAACAAAATCGCATAATTCATAATTCTGCTTTAAATTTGGCAGAAATCAAATATGTTTTCTACATTTTGTCTACTCCCCTTCCCTAACGAGATCCCCGATTTCCCATGGGTTCGCCAAGCCAGTAAGGGGGAAAGATTTGCTAACTCGAAAACAGAAGGTTTGTACGTAAAATGAACAACAGATTCGTTCTAGGCTCATCTTTCTATATGATGAATTCTTAATCACGATGAAAGTAAACCAAAAACTTTTAGTTTAAGATCTATTGCAATGGGAACATAGAAAAGCACCACAAGTGAAGATGTGTTTTTTTGTGGAAAGGGAATTTCTGTTGAGAACTAAACCAGATTTAGCATTTATTTGACAAGTTTTCTAGCTGAGGAAAGGGAGTTAGAACAAGACGTATTGGTGACGCATGTCATGATTGATTTACTTTCCCGTAGACCGAAAAAGGTCGCTTTGGGTGAGTGTGCTACACAGGCTGATTTGGGCGAGGTACTGGTACGCCTTGAAGGCGCAGGCGACTGAGGGAGGAACATTGCTTCAACCTCACATCTGTTGAAGCAACCTGTTGAATAAAGTGAAATTCACCTATATATACTCCACATATCGTTTAAAATAGAAATATAAGTAGGGGAGACCGGGTCTAGTTGTGGCACTTTTTACATTTTGCTTTAAAACTCCAAGATTTAAGAGTGGAAAAAGAACAATTTTATGTCTGTAAATATGAAAATCTATGCGTTTATTATATTTGTAGGCAAAGTTAAAGAAATACTTATTTTCTCATAGGTATTTAACAATTTGTGAAGGCATGTCAACGGTAACCAATGAGGTCAATTTGAAATTAAATGTTCTCGTAAATGTACCCTTGGAGACAAACATTGGGGTATGCTATTGCCATTGGCATTAACTGCAATGCACAAAGTTAGTAAGGCACCTCTTTCAGCTGAAGTTAGAGCACTAACCTGCTTTGCTCCCTTCTGTGCTGCAATATGATTAGGTTTTTGTACTTTAGTCATCTCTATCTCATCGGAATTATATATATATTAGTAAAAAACTTGACCTAGGTTGTCAAAAAACAACGTTACTCTCATTAAAACTGGTAGTCCCGTTCAGGCTTGTGGGTGTAGGTATGCGAAGTGAGAGGCCTGTGTTCCGTTTCATGAAGCTTGAAAACCACTCTTCAACAGCTGTTTCATTAGAAATCAGTTGGAGGACAACTGATATCCTTTGCTCTTGCGTATTCGAATGCAAATTTCCTTATTTCCTATACATATTGTGTGTGTGTATGTGTGTATGTGTGTGTGTGTGTGTGTGTGTGTGTGTGTGTGTGTGTGTGTGTGTGTGTGTGTGTGTGTGTGTGTGTGTGTGAGTGTCTTCCCCCAGTCTGTGTTCAGTTTATACGTCTGAGACATTGTGGAAGCTGTATTTGAAAAGCATTATTTGATAGAGGTAAGAATTTACACAACTAGCCCGTAACAACAAACCCGACCATTGGTGTCCCTTATTATTTGCCATTTTTGTCAGCATGAATGTCAGCATGATCATTAAATAATAATTTCACATCAATTATATCTGAATGACCAAGGTGCTTTAACTGATGCTTCAAAATTTACGCGATAACTAAGAATGCAAAAACAAATCTTTGTCCTTCCAAAAATTATTATTCACCCCTACCTTTTCATTTATTTACACTTCAGCAGTCCTATTCCTGCCTCCACTTTTGTTTATATGGTACATCGCGTGATAAGAATCCCAGTAATATCTATTGAAAAGCATTGGAGATATTGAACGTGAAACAACTAGACCGGGTCTCTCCTACTAAATAGATGATGATTATGTAAATGTGATTTTATATTAAATCATTATCATTATCATTATCATTATAATTGTAATTATAATTATAATTATAATTATAATTATAATTATAATTATAATCATAATTATAATTATAATTATAATTATAATTATCATTATCATTATCATTATCATTATCATTATCATTATCATTATCATTATCGTTATCATTATTATTATTATTATCATTATTATTATTATTATTATTATTATTATTATTATTATTATTATTATTATTGTTATTACTATTATTATTATTATTATCATTATCATTATTATTATTATTGTTATTATTATTATCATTATTATTACTATTATCATTACCATTATTATCATCATCATTTAGTAGTAGCAGTAGTATCTTTTTCATTATCATTTTCATCATTATCATTATTATCATCATTATTGGTATCATTATTATTATCATTAGTATCAATATCATCCTCATATCATTATTTTTATCATTATCGTTATTATTGGCATTATCATTATCATCAAAATCATTATTTTTTTTGTTATTATTAGTATCATCATCATCACCACCATCATCATCATCATCATCATCATCATCATCATCATCATCATCATCATCATCATCATCATCATCATCATCATCATCATAGTTATCATCCTCAACATCATCATCATCACCATAATCATCATGATCATCATCATGATCGTTATTATTATTATTGGTATTATCATTTTCATTACCATCATTTTCATTATTATGCTTTTCATTATTATGATTTTCACCATTATCATTTTCATTATTATCATTATTATTACTGCTATCATTATCATTATTATTTTCATCTTTATTATTATTATCATTATCATATTCATCATCATTGCCATTATCATTATCGTTATCGTTATCATTATTATCATTGTTATTATCATTATCATTATCGTTATCGTTATCGTTATCATTATCATTTTTATTATTATTAATATCAATATCATCACCATCATTATCATTTTGTTATCAGCATCCTCATTTTCTTTATCATCATTGCTTTTGTCATTATCATCGTCAGTATAAAGTATCAACGTTGCTATTTAACATTTTATCACTGTTTTTATGCCCATGTTGGTATTATTTTGCTGATCTTCAGCATTACCATTTTCACTTTCATCATCAGTATATATTGGAACATACCCTGTCTAATTCTTGTTTCCGATATGAATATGATATGGATAAAGTTACAGCTATATATGATAAAAACAATAATCATTGCTTTGAACAATCTCGCGGTCTCTCTAATTCCAAACGAATTTTTCGTTTCTTAAAAAAATGCTTTGATATAGATTTAAGCCTCATAATTACTGGAAAACATATAGAGTATTAGTAAACAAGCTGTATGATAAAATATAAAATATGCATTTGCTCTGTAGTCTAACTACATCATCGTATCGTTGTTCTATTCCCTTCTGAATATAAGAAAGGATGTGTGATTAATTCATATTCTGATATTAATATTGCCAATATTGCGTTACTTATTTCCTAATAATGCTGAACTTACTGAGTTAGTCTGTGCATTATCATGCAAATAATTGAGTACATGAAGTTTAGCAATTGATGCAGGAAAACCAGTGAAAGCATAATACACAACAATATTGAATCTGTGGCAGAGCAGCAAAAAATATAAATAAATAAAT
>NC_051392.1:23840194-23845194 GCF_015228065.2 Penaeus monodon | reverse complement strand
CTCTGAGGAGGCAGCGTGGCTGAAAGGACGACCGGGATTGGGTCAACAGCAGAAGAGTCTGTGAGCGCCAAGTGATGGCTTGAAATGACCCAAAAAGGCACGAGGAAGACCTCATCAGGCAGCGAGAAGGAGAGCGGACTGCGGCTGGGGCCATAAAAGGAATTTAAAGTTTGCCATTAGGAAGAACTAAAACGTCTAATTATTTCTCATATCTTAATAGAAGGTTTTTGTATGAAAGGACTCCAGTGTAAAGGGCGTAACAGTGTGGTGCACAGTAGGCACCGCTTCATATTTTACATTTCGTGAAATAAATAAAACAAAATTAGTTTATAATCTATACGTTAATAAGGCCCACAGAGGGCAAAGAAATGTGAGGGTATAATGTATTCGTCCCGTAATTCGTAAAAAAAAAAGTACCGTTCTGGCAGAGTTTCCATAAATATCTCCCAGAAACTTCAAAAGGGTCGGAATATTTATTTTGTACTCCACTTACAGGCATTATTCTTGCAAAGTAATACGCTTTCCTGTCGGCAACAATATCTGTCACTTGCAATGGGAAGAGCGAAGGTAATTTTGTCCCTCATCTCCCCTGCATTTTGCATCTTCGCCCTCTTGCAAATGCTGGAGAGAGGAAGGGGAAGGTGATTATACACAGCGCATCTTGATTATGTAAATTGCAATGTTCTAATGTCATGCCGGAGAAGCTGCTGTTTGTGATGCCCTTCAGAAAATGGACTTGCTAAAGACAGCGTTTTGGTTTAATCTGCCTCAGTGCCTTCTGCTACTTATTGAAGTTTATTTTCGTTTCTTGGAAGGGAGGAGGAGCTGGAGATGCTTATTATAATACTGAAGAGGCAGAAGGGGGTGGCGGGTGGAAAAGGACGCTGAAGAAAGGAGAAGACGTAATTGTCATGGCGACTTTGAGGTTCATGATTTTGCTTCACATTTCTTTTTTCTCCTTTTTACTTGTTTATTTTATTTTATTTTTCCTCCCGCTGTGTTGTCATTTGTCATTGTGGTATTTCTTCCTCCCTCTTTCTGCTTCCATTTATTTATAAAGTACTGTAATTATTTTCGAAAGAACTTTTATCTCCATTATTACCATTCAAAATAAAATACGAAATTGTTGTATACTTTTCCTATCTAACTGTCCTATTTTGAGATGTACAATCTAGAAACTAAACTGTCCAAAAACACGAATGCTTTATTTTTTCCAAATAGGACCGCTAAAATGCTGGGATATTATTCCCGTGCAATAATTTGTCTGTCGCGCGCGTCGAAATTATATCTCATTATTTCTATTACAGTTGTTTTTGTATGATGCTGGAATTCTTATTGTTATCATTGTTCTGTTATCGTCATCATCCTTATCATTATCATTATTGTTATTGTTATCATCAATATTATTATTATTATTATTATCATCATCTTCATAATCATAATCATCATAATCATCATCATCATCATCATCATCATCATCATCATCATCATCATCATCATCATCATCATCATCATCATCATCATCATTAGTATTATTACTGCTATTACGAAACCATTAGATCACACTCCTATGCAAGCGCTATATGTTATGTGTGAGTATATGCGTGGGTTCACGATGCTCATTCAGCTTTAAAGATTTATCATTATTATTATTATTATTATTATTATTATTATTATTATTATTACTGGGGAAATAAGTTTCGGCAAATTCCTGCATATATATTTTTCCTCATGATGTTGCTTTTTCTGCTTTTTTATTTTTGACATTTCGCTCATATGGAACAGACATGTCAGTGAAAATACATTTGTTTTTCTTTTTGTCTTTAATCACCACATCGGGTCTATTGACAGTAATTCCCTTTTCAGTATGGATTGGGATATCCAATAGCATAACCATATCCTTCCCCTCAACTACTGTACTTATGTTCATACTATCTATAGGGTACTTCGATAGCATAGTATTTACATATTTTCCAGTGTGTGTTGGTTAGAATATTGTTATCTTTCATGGTATTCCTTTATCGCCAGAGTTGGATATCCTTTTGTGATGTCTTCTATGATTTCATCGTATTCATGGCATAATCTGCGTTTTGATTTTGTTTCGTCTTTAAGTACTTTTTTCCGATAGATGTTTGTGGCATGGCTCTGATCCTGTGCTGCAATAATAAATCCTTGTTTCCTCCTTCAGGCTAGTACTTTTCAGCCATTTATGAGTGCTTTCCTTATCCACATCTGCTTTGTTGACTCTCTCGGGATATTGCCTAAGACTTCACCTCCCAATTTTCTCTTGTGATGTCCACGATTCTTTTCTTGGCATATTCCTTTGCTCCTCTAGCACATCTTGGAGCTGACACATTTTTCCCTCTGTTTCAACATCTTGCACTTGAATTTCTTTCTTAAATCTGCGTGCTTCCCTCGGGACTGTGTATAGTTTCTCTTGTTCATCGTGGTGGTAAACTTGACTCAAGAGCTTCTCAGTCTTTTCTCTCAGATATGTTTCTAGGCCTATGATGGCACTATTGTGTGTGCTCTCTAGTGGAATCAAACCACGCTCCCTATTTTCTGCTGTGTAAATTGTTATTATTATCATTTTATTATTATTATTATTACAATTATTATTATTATTATTATTATTATTATTTTATTGCTGTTATAATAATTATCATCATTATCATTATCATTATCATTATCATTATCATTATCATTATCATTATCATTATCATCATCATCATCATCATCATCATCATCATCATCATCATCACCATCATCATCATCATCATCTCATCATCGTATTGTCACTATCATCATGATGATCATCATTATTATTATCATCATTATAATCATTATCATCAGCGGGTGTCGTTGCTATTACTTTCACTTTTGTTATTATTACTATTACCATTTATTTTAATCAAAATCGTCTCTCGCATCATCACCATCAATTAAATGTCCATATCATCATCCTCATCTCCATCAAATTCCACGGAAAGTAGATGATTAAGGGTTTGTGATTCTTACGTCGTATTATACAGCCGAGTCTAATTATGCAAATTAAGTCACCAGGTGTTTTAATTTCTCTCTCTTGCGACCTACAGCAGTCGCTTTATTTATCCATTTAGCTATAATTGTTCTTTTTGTTGTTTTTGATGGTTTATTTTTTTTCTAAAATTCATACTTGTGCTATGGAAAATGTATTGAAGATCATAATTCCCATGTTAACATTAGGAAAATGTTGATAACGATAATATTAGTGATGATAATGGTAATGGTATGAATAATGATGCTTAACAATTTCTACGATAATCCAAAATTGATAATAGATGTGGAGGTAATAATGGTAATGTTATTAATATTGATGATAGTAGCAGTATCAGCAATGACTTTAAGATGAGATACTTAATAATAATAGCAATAACGATAATATCAGTAAGAGCGGCGATAAAGAGAATAATGAAGACATATGGTACTAAAGATACTAAAGTAAATAATAGATTATTACATTATCGTTAATTGTTAGCTTCAATATCAGTTCATGATTCTAATGATATTTATTATCACTTTGGTCATCAAGCGGAAAAAAATATATCTTTGTCACCAACTCCGGTCAGAATAATTGTTTGCATCATATTTAAAGCCCCGAACAAAGCTTATATCTATCCTGAAGGCGTCATAATAAATTTAAGCCTTTTTTAACGGTTTCACTAGTTTACTCCCTTACTATCTTTTGGCAGCAAATCACTCGAACGCTTTAATTACTTAAGGGGGATAAGGAAGCAACGTTGCAGGTTGTACGCAAAGCTTTTAGGGGATAACTTAAAAACTACGGTATAACCCCTTACCCCATTGTTACAGAATCATATCCTAAGACTCTGAGGCACAATGCTGCAAAATAACACTCCAGTTCCTTTGGTCGTCTCAATACTGTAAATCCCTCTAGTCCGTATTTCTGTGGCCTTACCAAAATTCTCTTACGACCCATTATTTCATTATCAATTTCATTATTACTCGGTTACTTATCACATCTCCATGGGATCTTTCTCTAATAGTCGTGTATAATGATGGGTGAATTTAAATGGGAAACCTGGCAATTTACAGACCCACGATATTACAATGGATCGTTTTGATACTGATTCCTTTTTTAAAGACATTTATCTTTCTAAAATGGAAATTGTATGTGCTAATTTAGATAAGATGTTTGACTCAAAACATCTGCTGTTCATCTTCCCTCCAGGCTTGGCTTGATTTAAATGTGTAGGTAATAGATTCTTTTCTATGGCCTGTAAACCGTTCAGGTTTCAATTATTCTTTCCCGGAATTTAGCTCGTATTTTGCTCGTATCATTAACTTCAAAGTGCGATGGAAAAATTCTGGGAAATTAAATTTTCTCAGTGTGTCTCTTAGTTCACAGTAAACCATCACTTCTTTTTTAAACACCCTTTGTATATAGATAAATTTGTAGGCTCGTCAATGATTCTCAGGATTAAACATAAGAAATTTTGGATTTTAAAAAATCTTCCGCAATTACCTATTCCAGCAGAGCTTCACCATTCATTAGTGAAATTCAATGCGACCAACGGTGCTTTTGATGCTTCTTCAGGTATCTCTTTACACTATCAATTGTAAGTCCGAACTTTTACGCAGGCGAAAAGAAGGAATTTCAACAAAAGCATAAGTGGGCCTAATCCGATGCAGGAGCGCTTGGGAATCTGATGTTTATTTCTTTCACGTTCGAGGGGATGGGGATCAGCTTTATTGAAATAACGGTTAATCAGTTCAAAAATCTTCAAATTCGGAATAGAGAAAACCGTTAGAATCCCCTTTAATTCCTCAAATTCGAATCGAAAAAAAAACGTAAAAAAATTGTAATTTCGAAAACTGCCAGTTTTAACTTGAGCGCTGGCCAGTGAACATGAATGATCTTCTGCCATTTTTACTAGGCAAAGCTTTCCCATGAATTTTCTTCTCTGACTGAGCTGTTGTCATTTTGGTCTTTCTATATA
>NC_051392.1:23827339-23832339 GCF_015228065.2 Penaeus monodon | reverse complement strand
TCGAATTTGAGGAATTAAAGGGGATTCTAACGGTTTTCTCTATTCCGAATTTGAAGATTTTTGAACTGATTAACCGTTATTTCAATAAAGCTGATCCCCAGCCCCTCGAACGTGAAAGAAATAAACATCAGATTCCCAAGCGCTCCTGCATCGGATTAGGCCCACTTATGCTTTTGTTGAAATTCCTTCTTTTCGCCTGCGTAAAAGTTCGGACTACAATTGATAGTGTAAAGAGATACCTGAAGAGCATCAAAGCACCGTTGGTCGCATTGAATTTCACTAATGAATGGTGAAGCTCTGCTGGAATAGGTAATTGCGGAAGATTTTTTAAAATCCAAAATTTCTTATGTTTAATCCTGAGAAATCATTGACGAGCTACAAATTTATCTATATACAAAGGGTGTTTAAAAAGAAGTGATGGTTTACTGTGAACTAAGAGACACACTGAGAAAATTTAATTTCCCAGAATTTTTCCATCGCACTTTGAAGTTAATGATACGAGCAAAATACGAGCTAAATTCCGGGAAAGAATAATTGAAACCTGAACGGTTTACAGGCCATAGAAAAGAATCTATTACCTACACATTTAAATCAAGCCAAGCCTGGAGGGAAGATGAACAGCAGATGTTTTGAGTCAAACATCTTATCTAAATTAGCACATACAATTTCCATTTTAGAAAGATAAATGTCTTTAAAAAAGGAATCAGTATCAAAACGATCCATTGTAATATCGTGGGTCTGTAAATTGCCAGGTTTCCCATTTAAATTCACCCATCATTATACACGACTATTAGAAAAAGATCCCATGGAGATGTGATAAGTAACCGAGTAATAATGAAATTGATAATGAAATAATGGGTCGTAAGAGAATTTTTGGTAAGGCCACAGAAATACGGACTAGAGGGATTTACAGTATTGAGACGACCAAAGGAACTGGAGTGTTATTTTGCAGCATTGTGCCTCAGAGTCTTAGGATATGATTCTGTAACAATGGGGTAAAGGGGTTATACCGTAGTTTTTAAGTTATCCCCTAAAAGCTTTGCGTACAACCTGCAACGTTGCTTCCTTATCCCCCTTAAGTAATTAAAACGTTCGAGTGATTTGCTGCCAAAAGATAGTAAGGGAGTAAACTAGTGAAACCGTTAAAAAAGGCCTAAATTTATTATGACGCCTTCAGGATAGATATAAGCTTTGTTCGGGGCTTTAAATATGATGCAAACAATTATTCTGACCGGAGTTGGTGACAAGATATATTTTTTTCCGCTTGATGACCAAAGTGATAATAAATCATTAGAATCATGAACTGATATTGAAGCTAACAATTAACGATAATGTAATAATCTATTATTTACTTTAGTATCTTTAGTACCATATGTCTTCATTATTCTCTTTATCGCCGCTCTTACTGATATTATCGTTATTGCTATTATTATTAAGTATCTCATCTTAAAGTCATTGCTGATACTGCTACTATCATCAATATTAATAACATTACCATTATTACCTCCACATCTATTATCAATTTTGGATTATCGTAGAAATTGTTAAGCATCATTATTCATACCATTACCATTATCATCACTAATATTATCGTTATCAACATTTTCCTAATGTTAACATGGGAATTATGATCTTCAATACATTTTCCATAGCACAAGTATGAATTTTAGAAAAAAAATAAACCATCAAAAACAACAAAAAGAACAATTATAGCTAAATGGATAAATAAAGCGACTGCTGTAGGTCGCAAGAGAGAGAAATTAAAACACCTGGTGACTTAATTTGCATAATTAGACTCGGCTGTATAATACGACGTAAGAATCACAAACCCTTAATCATCTACTTTCCGTGGAATTTGATGGAGATGAGGATGATGATATGGACATTTAATTGATGGTGATGATGCGAGAGACGATTTTGATTAAAATAAATGGTAATAGTAATAATAACAAAAGTGAAAGTAATAGCAACGACACCCGCTGATGATAATGATTATAATGATGATAATAATAATGATGATCATCATCATGATAGTAACAATATGATGATGAGATGGTGATGATGATGATGATGGTGATGGTGATGGTGATGATGATGATGATGATGATGATGATGAGATAATGATAATAATGATTCATCATGATGATAGTGACAATACGATGATGAGTTTATGATGATGATGATGGTGATGATGATGATGATGATGATAAATGATGATGATGATGATGAAATGAAATGATAATGATAATGATAATGATAATGATAATGATAATGAAAATGATGAAAATTTTTATAACAGCAATAAAATAATAATAAAAATAATAATAATTAATTGTAATAATAATAATAAAAAAATGATAATAATAACAATTTACACAGCAGAAAATAGGGAGCGTGGTTTGATTCCCCTAGAGAGCACACACAATAGTGCCATCATGGGCCTAGAAACATATCTGGAAAAAAAGACTGAGAACTCTTGAGTCAATTTTACCACCACGATGAACAAGAGAAACTATACACAGTCCCGAGGGAAGCACGCAGATTTAAGAAAAAAATTTCAGTGCAAGATGTTGAAACAGAGGAAATGTGTCAGCCCCAAAGATGTGCTAGAGGAGCAAAGGAATAGCCAAGAAAAGAATCGTGGACATCACAAGAGAAAATTGGGAGGTGAAGTCTTAGGCAATATCCCGAGAGAGTCAACAAAGCAGATGTGGATAAGGAAAGCAACTCATAAATGGCTAAAAAGTACTACCCTGAAGGAGGAAACAAGGATTTATTATTGCAGCACAGGATCAGAGCCATGCCACAAAAAATCTTCGGAAAAAGTACTTAAAGACGAAACAAAATCAAAAAGCAGATTATGCCATGAATCGATGAAATCATAGAAGACATCACAAAGGATACCAACTCTGGCGATAAAGGAATACCATGAAAGATAACAATATTCTAACCACACACACTGGAAAATATGTAAATACTATGCTATCGAAGTACCCTATAGATAGTATGAACATAAGTACAGTAGTTGAGGGGAAGGATATGGTTTTTGCTATTGGGTATCCCAATCCATACTGAAAAAGGGGAAATTTCTGTCAATAGACCCGATGTGGTGATTAAGACAAAAGAAAAACAAATGTATTTCACTGACATGTCTGTTCCCTATGAGCGAAATGTCAAAAATAAAAAAGCAGAAAAAGCAACATCATGAGGAAAAATATATTGCAGGAATTGCCGAACTTATTTCCCCAGTAAATAATAATAATAATAATAATAATAATAATAATAATATGGTAAATCTTTAAAGCTGAAGAGCATCGTGAACCCACGCATATACTCACACATAACATATTTGCGCTTGCATAGGAGTGTGATCTAATGGTTTCGTAATAGCATAATAATACTAATGATGTGATGATAATGATAATGATGATGATGATGAAAGAGATGATGATGATGATGATGATGATGATGTGATGGATGTGATGATGATGATGATGATGATGGGTGATGATGATGATTATGATGATTATGATTATGAAGATGATGATAATAATAATAATAATAATAATGATGATAACAATAACAATAATGATAATGATAAGGATGATGACGATAACAGAACAATGATAACAATAAGAATTCCAGCATCATACAAAAACAACTGTAATAGAAATAATGAGATATAATTTCGACGCGCGCGACAGACAAATTATTGCACGGGAATAATATCCCAGCATTTTAGCGGTCCTATTTGGAAAAAATAAAGCATTCGTGTTTTTGGACAGTTTAGTTTCTAGATTGTACATCTCAAAATAGGACAGTTAGATAGGAAAAGTATACAACAATTTCGTATTTTATTTTGAATGGTAATAATGGAGATAAAAGTTCTTTCGAAAATAATTACAGTACTTTATAAATAAATGGAAGCAGAAAGAGGGAGGAAGAAATACCACAATGACAAATGACAACACAGCGGGAGGAAAAATAAAATAAAATAAACAAGTAAAAAGGAGAAAAAAGAAATGTGAAGCAAAATCATGAACCTCAAAGTCGCCATGACAATTACGTCTTCTCCTTTCTTCAGCGTCCTTTTCCACCCGCCACCCCCTTCTGCCTCTTCAGTATTATAATAAGCATCTCCAGCTCCTCCTCCCTTCCAAGAAACGAAAATAAACTTCAATAAGTAGCAGAAGGCACTGAGGCAGATTAAACCAAAACGCTGTCTTTAGCAAGTCCATTTTCTGAAGGGCATCACAAACAGCAGCTTCTCCGGCATGACATTAGAACATTGCAATTTACATAATCAAGATGCGCTGTGTATAATCACCTTCCCCTTCCTCTCTCCAGCATTTGCAAGAGGGCGAAGATGCAAAATGCAGGGGAGATGAGGGACAAAATTACCTTCGCTCTTCCCATTGCAAGTGACAGATATTGTTGCCGACAGGAAAGCGTATTACTTTGCAAGAATAATGCCTGTAAGTGGAGTACAAAATAAATATTCCGACCCTTTTGAAGTTTCTGGGAGATATTTATGGAAACTCTGCCAGAACGGTACTTTTTTTTTTACGAATTACGGGACGAATACATTATACCCTCACATTTCTTTGCCCTCTGTGGGCCTTATTAACGTATAGATTATAAACTAATTTTGTTTTATTTATTTCACGAAATGTAAAATATGAAGCGGTGCCTACTGTGCACCACACTGTTACGCCCTTTACACTGGAGTCCTTTCATACAAAAACCTTCTATTAAGATATGAGAAATAATTAGACGTTTTAGTTCTTCCTAATGGCAAACTTTAAATTCCTTTTATGGCCCCAGCCGCAGTCCGCTCTCCTTCTCGCTGCCTGATGAGGTCTTCCTCGTGCCTTTTTGGGTCATTTCAAGCCATCACTTGGCGCTCACAGACTTCTGCTTGACCCAATCCCGCGTCCTTCAGCACGCTCCTCAGATGATTTCTTCTCTCTTGCTGGTCTTTCAGGTTCCTTTCTAAGGAC
>NC_051392.1:23817300-23822300 GCF_015228065.2 Penaeus monodon | reverse complement strand
GACAGCACTTGACCTGGCGCTTGCACCCTCCCCGCGCCCGACTGCAGGGAATTAATCACCTCAGTGGCGGACGGGACAACCACCTCCTCACTGTCCCATCATGGAGGTGAAGGGGGACACGCTCGGGCCCCCCCCAGTGCCAACTACCACCCACTCAACCCTCCACCCTATGAAAGGGACTGATTCCACTGAGCATAGGGATATGAACAGTGTGGATTCGCCTGTCGACCCCGATGCCGATGGCGAGGGATTCCAACTCGTTCAAACGAGGAGGAAGAAATTGAAGACCAAATCGCGTGACACCAACAACTTGACCGAGAATGCAAGCGAAGAAAAGACCAAATAACGCGAACCCATCGCCCCCGGGACAGGTGCATTAGACTGACCTTTCTGGAGAACACGTCTACCGTAGAAAAATCAGGCGGATGAGGGAGGTCAGCCAATCCAGCTGCCGCACTCCAAGAGGAAGGTCCGCTGGACATGGTGCAAGGGAGGTGGACATCCTCGCGCTACGTCTATGTACGACGGGAACAACAAAACTACGTGGGCCTGATGATTAATGGTCCTTTCGCGGGGATCTCTCTACAGAACAAAGACGACTATCAGCCCAAAAGCAAAAGATACGGGGATACCTGATTACCAGGTTTCCGAAGGAGGCTGCCACTGAAGAAGCACTGCATCTTCCGTGTGTTTTTAAAACACGGGGGATTTACACGGACGGACAGCCCTTAAATAGGATCATCATTGTATGGAGCGGAGAACAGCCGCCACCTAAAGAGTACCAATTCTTTGGAAGATACATAGAGCCGAGCTCCATTCGGCCGTGGTGCTCAGACGTTGTGGTCTGATACAAATGCTAGGGTTACGGGCACGTAGCTAAATATTGCAGGAAAGAAACAGCTTGTGCTGTCTGTGCAGAAGCTCACCAGACAAAGGACTGCCCTGCAAGAAACAACGAGAAGGCCAACGGGAACGACGACATCGTCACCATCGTGAAGAGGTGAGCTAGGTGCGGAGCGCAAGGTGTGACGGCCTGTTACCATAACTCCCCTACAAACCGCCACGCGCCCACACCCCCCTGCCCCGACGGTATCCATCGACACCGGAGTGTGTAGCAAAAGCTAAATACAATTATTGCTCGCAAGATATGTAAAATAGGAGTCACTGCCACCATCCATTTAATTAACGTATGAGAACGTAGTGTATATGGGAGAAGAATGATAGTGTAGAAGACAAGTTGTGTGGAAAGGAGCGAAAGAGTGTAAGTGTAGTATGTGTGTGTGGTGTATGTGTTGGGTACGAGAATATAAAGGTCTGTACGCGTGATGTAAGGCGAGGAGAGGCGTGTGCGTATACGCAATTAAGCAAGTAGCCACCTTGATTAAAATAAAGAGAACTATCACCATTCACTGTAGGTGGTTCTCATCAGCAATTGTACTGTTATCTTTAAAGTCGGGCGTTCATAAGACGTAAAACAGGTTTATTACAGATAAAGTTAAAAGATAAACAGACAGTAAAACATGAAAAGATAAAACAAAAACGAAGAAAACACAGTAAAATGAATAGTAGTACAAAAGGAACTTAAAACATTAAAATACGAACTATGATACACAAACATGGAACATAAAATATACTTAATAAAACAAATGATAAAACGATACAAGAAAATAATAAAACGAATGATAAAAGTGAAATAGAAAGCTAGATAAAAGGAACATAAAATGAAACCATACCAACAAGATAAGACAACGATAAAACAGTAAAAGTGGCACTTGGGTAAAGCAAATAAGTGACCGGTGCTTTCTTATCTGCGTGTTTTTTAAGTCGCTTTTGGCCGAACAAATATCCGGCAAATTATCTCTTACTTTTTATATTTAAAAAATACCCCCACGACCACTTAACTGGACAGGGGAAGCCCATTCCGGGGTTCCTCAGACTGTCGACTTAGCAGGACAGTAGCAAAATCCCCCCTTCTATTGTTTTCGGCCTCCAAAACGTAAGCTTGCTTGCTTGCTTGCTTGAGATTTGCGAAGTTCTGGCTTCGCCCGGGCCTCTTACGCGGGAGACTTTGTAAACAGGCAAGACGTCATCAGCATTCAGTGGTTCTTTCTTAGAACTTAAAATAAATAAAAACGACGTTAAAATGATGTCTAAAATATAAAATCATGATGTTCATATAATAAAAGTAGTAAAATCGTTACCGACTTAAAATAAAGAAATAAATGAACTTTCGTAAAAGAACCATCGGCTAAATGAATAAAATCAATAAAATTCGATAAGGAAAAGTAAAAATAAATTATTAAAGCTTTGAATTAAAGTGAATAAAATTTGTGGAGACTTAACAGATGTAACTTATAATACAATAAATACTTAAAATACAAGAAAAAAATAAAAGGGATTCGATCTAATAAATCTTGTTACTGTTTATGGGAGACCGGTGCCAAAAAATACAGATACATACATTTATTAAAAAAAAAAATACAAATATAAAACGGTAGCCGTTTGTGGCAACACCATGTGCGGGCATCCTCCTCACTCGCGGGATAAGCGGTCTTGCCCTGGGCTCCGGCGAAGTACCAGCGACCGAAGTCCAGGTCCTGCATCTTGTCCGAGATGCAAGGGAACTCTTGATAATAAAATAGTCCCCCCCTCATAGTTTTCCACGCGTGGGGAGGGCAAAACTTCGCCACGCCGTGACTCCTACAGAAGTGTTGTCACCTCGAGTTCTTTTTGTTCCAAACCATTAGTTACTATTCCAGGCCTGTGGAAGAGGTAGAGGTGAGAAGAGATATCTGATATTGTTTATACCTCGTGGAGTGAACGATGAGAGGTTTCGCGAGGTCGATCACTATAAGTGGCGATGCCCAGCCCAGCCACACCCCACCCAGTGCCGTGTGACGTCACCAACCCACAGGAATTCCCTCAACTGCCGGGGGGATTCCCCATCCCAGGAAGCAGTGCCACAGGATAAACCAATGGTAAAAAAATCAAGGAAACGGACGAGGAAATAAGAAGCATCAGGCAAGAGCTTGCTGAATTGAAAAACAAATGTTAATAGAAATAAAAAGTGATCCTGTAGACAGGGAAAATATGCTTTCTAATGATGTTAGTGATGTTGAAAATACGAACGAGGTCTCTGATACTATTACGCACGATGCCATCCACGGATCATCTGAAAACGTTGACGACAGTGACAGTGAAAATAACGCCAACGAAGATGCGCAGGAAACGGGCGAACTATGGAACATCAATCAGAACATTATATCAGGTACGGATTATACGTATAATATCAATATGAGGAAAGCGCGCAGAATCTGTGTAAATCAACAAGATGTAACACAGATATGTAATGCTGTACAAGAAATATGCAGACTAAAGAGCTTCATCAAACAAAAATTTTGACCAAACAGCTAATCACAGGGTGCGATGGGGGACAAGAAAACAATTACTTTTCATGGAATATATGTGTTGTCAACTGTAGAATTAATGACTTGCTTTACTATATTCATAACAATAATGTTGACGTTATCTGTTTACAAGAGCCCGTCACATCAGCCACTAAAATAAAAACCGCCCCCAGAATTAGAGGGTACCACTTCCATACGAACACAGGAATGACAGGCCTATTAACTTATGTCAGTGACACCATACCGCATAAGCTGGTGCAGAAGTCTGATGATAAGAAAGAGCAATATCAGCATCTATATGTTCGAACAGCCTCTGGGTTTTTTTCTCTCTGTACATTGTATACGCAAGGTGTAAAAAGTTTCAAACTGATTCACTGCCCAACTTTCAGAATCACGACACAGTATGCATGGGAGATTTTAATGCTAGACATCATACATTTGGAGATCGTCAATGTAATGAAAATGACGGAGTTCCTACATTTTGAGAACAATAGATCTATGACCGCATATGATACAGACAAGGAAACTCACGTGGCTGGGAGCAGGCTAGATATGTAATGGAAACGGATCTTGTGCATGGAAATAATACTCAATGTGAAAAAACAAATAGGCCTAAAATTTCTATTCCTCCTTACCTTGAGCACCATTTTAAATCACATATTTATGACTGGTATAACGATTACACAGTAACGATAAATTCCCCATGGACATGGATTATTGCAACACCTGGGTCTGTCCAAAGGAAACTTTCAAGAGCAACAACTCACAATGCTCGAAGCAAACTAAGTGGGTCGGTGACTCTACACTATTAAGGGAACAAAAGCGAGTTCAGGAGCTTTTTGATATCTACAAGCAGGACACCACCCATGACAACATATTCATATCTTAAGGCTAACAAAAATCTACGGGAATTAAAAAACTAATTTTAGAAAAAAAGCTCAGTTCCTACGAAGCATTAACAATAACACCTCAATGTCTGAGGTATGGGGGGGAAATTAATCGACTCTTAGGCAAACAAACTAACATCCCGCATATCTGCACAAGCAGATATGCTCCTTAGTCAATGGGCTGGAGCGTTCAAATTGAGCTTACTTCCCACAAATATTCAGAATCACCTTAGTCAGTCTAAAATTGCATGTAAATATGCCACTAAGACTGGATGTTCTGATACCGACCCTTCAGACTTAGCTGAGATTACTGAGTGGGAATTAAACAATGCACTGATCAAAGGAAAAGTGCTCGCCCCAGGTGAGGATGGAATTACGTATAGTGACCTCCGCCTTATAGCTCAGGTACCTGGTAATCCCATTTTGCACCTATACTGGTTAAGTTTGCCACAAGGTATTCTGCCTGGCCCCTGGACGCGCAGTCTAATTATCCTTATACCGAAATAAGACACTGCTAGATACCGCTCAATTTCACTAACCTCATGTGTATGCAAAGTTCTAGAAAGGATAATTTTCAACAGACGCAGGTACATGTTACAAGGTAAATTGTCTCACAGACTGTATGTATTTTTCGACTGCAATTTCTTTAGTATTCACTCAATCGAGAAGCAACTGTTTCATTTTATTGAACGGAGTTATCCTATTT
>NC_051392.1:23800903-23817200 GCF_015228065.2 Penaeus monodon | reverse complement strand
CTTGGAGTGAGAAAAATGAACACCTTTCCCCCGCGGAAAAATAGGTTTAGCCCGGGGGTGGAGTCCCATGATTTTGGAAAGGGAGGGGGAAAAATGGTCGGATAGGTGGCCCTTTTGGGAAAAAAATCCTAAAGATTTATATATTGTGTGTTTGTGCATATATATATATTTATTATATATTATATTGTGTGTGTGTTTTTGTGTGTTGGGGGTGTGTGTGTGGTGTGTGTGGTGTGTGTGTGGTGTGTGTGTGTGGGTTGGTTGTGTGGTGTGCATATATTATATATTATATTTTATATTATTAAATATATATATATATATATTAAAATATTATATATCATTTCATATACATATATATACAAAAAATTTTTTATATATTTTAATTTACATTATGTATGCATACCTCACACATACCAACCACACACATTACCCACACACACACACACACCACCCACACACACGCACACACACACACAACCCCCCACAACCACCAACCACAAATAATATTATATAATATAAAATATATATATATTTATAATATATATAATATATATATATATATTTATATATATATTATTATTATTTATATATATATAATATTATATATATATAATATTATATAATATATATATATATTAAAATTATATATTAATATATATATAATATATATATATATATATTATATTATATATTATATATTATATAATTATATAAAATATATGATATATATATATATATAATATTATATATCTTATATATATTTATAAAATTTTAAATTTTTTATAATATATTATATCTATATATATATATATATCTTTTTATATTTAAATTATTATTTATATATATTATATATATATATATTATATATAATATAATTATATATTTTTTTGTGTGTGTGTGTGTGTGTGTTTACAGAGTGTGTGTGTGTGTGTGCGGTGTGTGTGGTGTTTTGGTGGGGTTTTGTGTTTTTATATTGTTGTGTGTGTGTATGTGTATGGATGCTACATACATTTATTAAAGAAAATATATAAAAAGTTTTTATATATTTATATATAAAAATATTAATTTAAATTATAATATATAATATTTTTTATATATTATCTATTATTTAATATTGCCACACACCACACACACACACACACACACCCACACACACACACACACCACACACCACACCACACACACACACACCACACACACACATAATATATATACATAAATATATATATATGCACACACACACACATATATATAAATCTTATAGGATTTTTTTCCCGAAAGTCACCTATCCTGACCATATTTCCCCTACCTTTTCCGAATCATGGGACTCCAGCATCGGTGCTAAACCTCATCTCTCGCCGGAGGAAAGGTGTTCACTTTTCATCACTCCAAGTCTGCGTTCCCGTGAGATGAATTATTCATGACTCGCAGCATCCCATCAATCAGCTTCCTTTAGTGCGGCTCGGATGTACACGCGCTTGTCACGTTTGTTTATACACGCGGGGGTTTGCGTGGGAGCTCTTTGCATATCTTTGCACAGCATATAAATGGATGTGTGTTTAAAAGGTATACCACACATATCATATTTACAAAACACTTGCATGTATTATTATTATAAATATTTATATATATATATTTTAAAATATATTTAATTTAATGTTGTCCCACACACACACACCAAACAAACCCCACACACACCACACCACCACACACCACCCCACACACACCACCACACACACACACCACACCACACACACACACACACACACACCACACCACACACATATATATATATATATATATATATATTATAATATATTACCCCCACACCCCCACCCACCCCCCACACACACACACCACACCACACACCACACACACATCACATACACATACCATACACAAACACACACAACACACCCCACACAACCACACACACACATATATATATATATTAATATTATTATATTATATTATATATTAATACACCCACAACACACACACACCACACACACACACACCCACACACACACCCACACACACCACCACATACACATACCATACACATACACACACACAACAACCACCACACACATATAATTATATATATATTATAATCATATATATATATATTATATATATATATTATATATATATATACAATTTATATAAAAAAATGTAATATTTATTATATATATATTATTATTTTATTATTATATAATTTATGTTATATCTGTGTGTGTGTGTATGGTGATAGGGATACAACTCATATTATTTATGTCACACCGGCCGGCGCGTTTTTTTCCTTGGGCAGGAAATTCACCTCGATTCCTACCTAGCCCGGGGGGTAAGCCCCAACATGGCCGGTAAATAGATGGTGCTCGATAAAAAAACCCCGGCGGAAGGAATGGCAAAACCCCCGCTCTAAATTTCCAAGAAATCATGGAAACCCCTATCCCAAAGTCCTGGGGGGACAGGGCACTTAAAAAACAAAACAAAAAAAAAAACAAACCACCAAAAATATATATTATATATATATATATATATAAATTATATATTACATATATATATATATATATATATATATATATATATATATATATATTTTAAAAATGTATATAATATATATATTTTTTTATGTATTTTTGTATTAAAGTGTCATATATATATATATATTAATTTATATATATATAAATATATATATATTATAATATTTATTATTATTATATTTCCATATATATTATTTATATATATAATTATTATATTATTATTTAATTATCACACAATGTTTATAAATACATAATTATGCAGCAACAATATCAGTAACAACCTGTAGCAAAGGCCGTATGGCTGCAAAGCTCTTAAGGTCGAAACTGCCGCCAGCCAGAGTTTGCACATAGCCTTTGCTTGCATAGGCATCAGTGTCTTTTCCAGTCCGTTTAACCGCAAGCAAATTCACATAAGCGGGTCATCATGTAAGACGGAGATGAATATTAACGAGATCTCTCAATTTACCGAAAGACAAGCACTGAAGTAAAATGAAAAGAATTGGAAGAATAGCAAAAAGAAGAAGAAGAAGAAAAAAAGTTAATGGGAAAGACGAAAGAGGAAAATAGTATGAAATATAATAGTTTGGGGAAAAAGAAAGACGAAGAGGGTAATGTTGGTGAAAAGTTGATGAAGAAAATAATTCATGAAGCAATACGTATGTTAAGGTATCATACCATACTGTACTGAGTCTATGACAATGTTCTTGTTTTATCGTATAACGGCCGATTTTTTTCCCTCCAAAAGATTATTAAAATCATACTCTCGCGATTCCCTTTTTAAATTACTTCGTCGGCTCTTCCGATCAAGTCAAAAAAGTCAATCGCGGGAAGGTTTTTGGTTTCGTCTCCGCTATCTGTGTATCTATCGTCTTCCCTGTTGTCTTACATATCTCTGTCTCGTTATCTGTGTCTATCTATATACATTACCCTCCCAATCTTTTATCTTTTCTCTATCTAGCTGCCTGTCTATTTGTCTGATTATCTACCTTTACCTTTCTATCTACCAATATATTGTATCTCTCTCTTTCTCCCTCTCTTTCTCTCTGTCTATCATTCTGTCAGCTATTGCGTAGTTTTCATTTGCTGTATAAAGGGGCTATTTGCTGTACGAAAAATTTTTATAAATTCAATTTTTATAAGCATGACTGAAAAACTTTCATACGAGGCGACATAAAGCTTAGTGCATATCACTGTCCTGTCATTTTTACGACGAACTCTTCAGTAATACTGTGACGCAATCATGTTTTTATATAAAAGAAACCTCTCATATTTGTCATATTGCATTGGATTTTTTGGCTAGATTTCTTTTTTAATTACAAAAGAAAATTAATTTAAAAAAATTTTTTCTTTAAATTTTTTTCCCATTTCATGACTGGGGAAATTACATACTTTATATGTTACACTTTACACCTTATTTGCATCCGTGTTGCTGCAATAAAATGCTCAGCAATATAGAAATAGCATACACGATGTAGAATGTCGTCTAAAATCAAGACTGTGATGTATTTTGTTCTGCTACACAACGTTAGCTTTGATATAATCTCCAAACATTGATAAATAACACAATCGAATGATCTAAAACTCACCTAACCTCTCCCCCTTCAGATCTCACATACAGATTAATCCTAAATGAATTTGCCTTTACGTATACATGATCAATATATTCCTATTTTACTCGTATATCTGCGGGGTTATTCAACCTTGTCTAACGATGAGGATTATGAGGAAATCCTTGAACACACCAGAATGCTTACGTGATGTAATGGTATTTTTGATATTTTATGATCCAGTAGTTTATGTCAGATAAAATCCAATTATCTCGTGGAATAAAGAGATTATGCAAATTAGGTTGTCAGATTATGTCGCTTCACCTTACAGATTTATGTAATACCTAAATCATGTTAGCAGAATTTCTCCGGTCTCATTCACCTCAAAGTGTTATTGTTATTGTTATTAAAAGCATAATTTCGAAGTAAGTTTATGTCAGTATCCTTCCTCCAACAAATGATATTCATAAACACACGGAGAAAAAATAATGCTATCGTTATCACTGCAATTGAAATGATACTAACAGCAATAGTGATTCCCATGATAAAAAGTAACTTGCAATAATAAATGATAAATTAGGGAAAATCAACGCACATAGATGAAAAAATTCAAAAATTAATAACAATAAAAATGAACAAAAATAATAATAATAAAAATAAAAAATAATAAAGATAATAAACAAAAAATAATAATAATTAATAAAATAAAAATTAATAAAAAATAATAATAATAATGATATAACGATCACACCATCTCACCACCCCATTATCACATCCCCAATAATAAAATAAAAACTATTAATTTGAAAACAAAAATCAAAATGGATTGATGTGATGATTATAATGAGCGGGGGTAAAAATGATAAGGGTATGTATGAAAAGATAATAATAAAAATGAAATGTGATTACGATGATAATATAAAAATAAATTGATAAAGAAAATAATAATAATAAAAAATATGGAATGATATAATAGTTGTATGTAATTATAAAAATGTTATGCGCCCTTTTAGGTATAATATTTTTATGATATTTTTTTTTCCCTATCTTATTTTTTTCTTATCTTTTAATTCTTATTACTATTTATATAATTATTACTGTCGTTTTTATTTTTATCCTTATTACTACTACTATTATTTTTTTTATATTATTATTATTTTTATTATTTTTATTTTATCTATTATTTTTATTATTATTATTTATTATCATTATTTTTATTATTATTATTTTATTATACATCATTTTATTATCATTATCTTTATTATTATTATTATTAGATACATTTTTTTTATTTAATACTTTCTCTTTTTCAAAAATTGACGTGTCTAGCTTCTCGGAAACCAATTACTTTCAAACACGCTAAAGGGAAAATAATGTGAATTCTTTTTTTATCAACGCGGAACTGCGACAGGCTGAGCTGTGTCCCTTTTTTATTTTTAAAAAATTAGGGGATGAAGTTTTAAAAAAATTTTAACCACCGTGCACTCTCCCCTCTCTTTTTCCCTTTTTCTCTCTGTGTATTTATCTGTCTCTCCTCCGTCTTCCCCTCCTGCCTGCTTGCCTGCCTTTTTAAAAAAGCTTTTTTAAAATTTCCCTCTATCAAATGCGAAAACAACAAACATGTGGTGTTATCGAGACCCCAAACAAAATACGAGCGTCCACAAAGTCTCGTTTTCTTCTTTTCCTACGTCCCCCTACAATGTCTGGGCTCTAGGAAAAAACCCGGCCCATTCACGCTATCTTTCACATTCTTTCCCACTGCGACACAGAAAAAAAAGCGCTGGTGCATGTGCTGAGGTTTCAGCCGTTTGCTTTTTTCGAACGTATCTGTAATTGCAATTTCAGCCCAGGGGGTTAGCCCGGAAGGGGCCTTTTTAAATGAAACAAATATTCGATTGCTTAGGCCCATTAAGGGTTTTAAATTCCCGTGATATGGGTCCAAAAAAATACTTATCTGCAATGCAATAATGAAAAAAATATGGAACACCAGAATTGCTATTTTTGTATAGTGTATCCTATTGACAAAAGTTAAGAAAAAAATAAAAAACCCAGCTTTAAAATTTACTTGTACATAAAGCGAAAATTTTAAAAATGAAAGTCGGTATGTTTTTTTTACTTCCAAAAGTTTTACTATTTCCTCAAAAGGTTGCAATTGCTAAAACGATACATTCGGTAATTCCAGTGTTTTCACCAATTACCCGTATTTTTTTTGGGGGGTACGAGCGGATTACTTTTTGCAGTAAAAGTAATGCTTTTTCAAAAACTCCTCAAATTTTGAAAATAATGGGGGTTCGCATTAATAGCTTTGGAAAAACCTTTTTTATCTAAAAGCGAAAATTTTTTTGTTATAAAAACCGCATCTGACAGGGCGGGGAAATACGCTTTCTTTTGAAAGTTTTTAAGAAAACCCTGATGCTGATTTCCCGGGAAAAATAACCCCTTTTATTCAAAAAATCGTACAATTAGGAAAGCATAACCGCCCCATGCATGGGAAAAAAGGAAAAAAGAAAATAAACCTAATTTCCAGAAAAAAAAAAGACCCCTCTACATCTTTTTTTTAAACGTTTTGAGAGTCTGGGACCCCTGTAGGCATCTGAAAAGCTAGGGCACCTTTCCTCTAAAATATTCACATAACGCAATTTTGCAGTTGCTTTTTCTTTTTTTAACGGTGGGTTCTGTCGTGCATACTGTATTTTATTTATTTATACTTGATTGTCTCATACATGTATAAATACCAAGATTTTAAAAACTTTACAGTAAAAAAAAAAAAAAAAAAAAAAAAAAAAAAAAACACTAAATATGCAAATTTTTATCTGATCTTCACAATGTATATTTCATAAAAATCTGTCAAATCTTTAAATTTAGGAAGAAAAGTTTTGTGAAATTCATGAGAATAATCAATGTCTCATTACTTTGATAGATAGGGGTATTGACCGGGCGCGGCTTTAAATTTCCCGTTTTTGTTTCTATGTCCTTCCGCTGACGTTTATTTTTGTGAAGTGAAAAGGACTATGTAAAATCTTACACAAAAAATGAATTGTACCTACTAATGTTTATTTATAAACTTGGTCGAAGAGAAAATGTCTTATTAGATGCTGTGTTATATAGTTCTTTTATTCCCTATGTCGTGCATGTAGGAACAAAATTTTTGTATTTTTTTTATGTTTTTTATTATTATTATTATGATTATGATTTGATTATGATTTGATTATGTTATAAATTATGATTATATTAATATTTATTATTATTATTTTATTATTAATTATTATTATTATTATTTTATTTTATTTTATTATTACTATTATTGCTATTATCATTTTGTTTTTGTTTACAAAATACTTTACTTCTGTGTCAAATGTAAATATTTTATTTGGCTATGTGCTGTTAACTGGGGGGAAATAAAAAAAAATCTAAGAAGTTTTACTCAAAACTTGTTTTCTTAAAAAAAGGCCCCACATCAAAACGGGGACGGGGAAAAACATGCAATAAAATTCTGTTTAAATCGTCGAATGGCTTTTACTGAGAGAAAAAAATGTTTCCTGCTGAAACCAGAGGATGGGCGGGCCCTCGAAGGGGGTTTTTTTTTAAATTTGAGTTTTGGGTTTTTTTCTTTCTTTTTCTTATCTCTCCCCCGAATGAAATCCCCGCAATGTAGGGGGTTTTCTAATGATAATGATAATGATAATGATAATGATAATATAAAGATAAAAATAATAATAATAATAAAAATAAAATAATAATAATAATAAAAATAAAAATAAAATAAAAATAAAATAATAAAAATAAAAAGATAAATGATAATAATTTAATGTATTGGGAAATAAGTGATAAGCTAATATTAAAAATGATATTTTACACACTATTTGCAAAGGTAAAGTAAAAATAATAAAAATGATAATAATGAAATACAATTATTTTTTTTATTACTATTATTATCATCTCATCTTATTATTACCATAATCTTATAAAATTCGATATTTTTTTTATTATTATAAAACATCTACGGGTGATCACAATTACATTTATTCTTATTTTAAATTTTTATTTTTGGGATCATAGTTTTATTATCTTATTATTATTTTTATCATTTTATTTTTAAATTATAATTTTTTTTTATTTTATCATTATATTCCATTACATATTTTCATTATCATATTATTATTTTTGTTGTTTTTGTTTTTTTTATTGTTGTCGGTTGTTTATTATCGTTATTTTATCAGTTTTTTTCTGTTTTTATTACTATTACTAAAATTATCATCCTTATTTTATTGGCAACTAACTCCCTAAAAATACCAGAAAGACCAAAATAACAATGAAGCGCTGTTATCAGTATTCGATATTTTCTGTCGCGGCTGCACATATTCGGAGGCCGTACTGGATTTTACTCTACGGAACTGCGGGTTTTTTAGTTCTTTTTTAAGTTCCGTTACTAAAAACAATGCCTTTAAACTCATAATCCAAACTTTTGGCGCAACATTTTGGTCCGAGTAAAGGAAAGTGCAGAAAGAAATGTGATAATTGAGGTAATAAAATGAATAAGCGGGGCCAGTTATAAAAGGGGGCAACATCCCCACTGTTTTGAAGTCTCTGCCTTGTGTTGGGCTTTCAGTATAAAAACACAAAACATATTAAATCAATGTTTCATTTTAAAAACCAAATTTCAGTATTTTTGGGCCCATTCTTTCTGAAGCCGGGTTTGCACTGTTTTTAATCTTAGGAGATGTGTGGGGGTTCATGTATACCGTACGTGTACGCGTGTCTGTATGTGTATGTTATAGCATGAAATATGCTGTGTATATGGTGGTTGTGTACGTGACGTGTGCGTGAACGTGTACATTTTATGATTTAAATCGAAACTTTTATTTAAGTATAACTATTACTTCTATTTTCTTTTCTCAGTCCTATTTGGCGCCTTCATGAAAAAATCGACCAAATAAACAAAAGTAAATGGGAAAAAAAGCAGTAGGTTTTACTTTCAAAATAGGATATCGCCCCTTTAAAATTTATTACAAGTATGTGAAAAATATAGATATACATATGTGATTTATACTGGTTTTAATTGGTACAATAACATGTTTAGCCTGGATTTTGATACCCCAATAGTAGGGAGGGCATGAATTTTCAAAAATCATGGGGTAATTCAATGACCCCCTTTTCGAACTCAAAGGGGAAAACACGCCACATTTCGTTAAAAACTTCATCTGGGTTTTCTAAGCCTAATAACACAAAGGAAAACGTCATCAGCTTCCTCGTGTTTTTCTAGACGATTTTACGGAGATAAACCCCCTCACGGGGTTGTTCTTATACTCAAGTGCCCTGGTGGGGTTTTGGGGGTGAAAGTCCAATTTTGTGTGGGATCTATGGTCGGGCCTAAAAAACATTGTTTAGAAAAAATTACAAAATTGAGTGGGGTGCCAAAGTAACAGGGTGCTGTAAAAACACTTTGGCAGCTCTGGGACTGTATTGTCAGCACTTGCCTGGCGCTTGCCCCCCCCGCGCCGACTGCGGAATTAATCACCTCTGGCGAGGGGACAACCACCTCCTCACTGCCCCATCATGGGGGTAAAGAGGACACCTGGGGCCCCCCCCAGTGCCAACCCACCCACTCAACCCCCCCTATAAGGGCTGTTCCCACTGAGCATAGGGATTAAACGTGTGGTTTCCCCTTTCGCCCGATCCCGATGGCGGGGGTTTCCCAACTCTTAAAACGAGGAGGAAAAAATTTGAAGACCACATGCTGACACCAAAAAATTGCCGAGAATGCACGAAGAAAAGACCAAATAACGCAACCCACCCCCCGGGACGGGGTGCTTTGGACTGACCTTTCTGGAGAACACTCTCCCGTAAAAATCAGGGGATGAGGGGTACCCAATCCACTGCCGCCTCCAAGGAAGGTCCGTGGACGGTGAAAGGGGGGTGGACATCCTCGCGCTACGTCTATTACGACGGAAAAACAAAACTACGTGGGCCTGATGATTAATTCCTTTCGCGGGGATCTCTCTACAGAACAAGAGACTATCCCCCAAAAAGCAAAGATAGGGGGATACCTATTCCCAGGTTTCCGAAGGGGGCTGCACTAAAGAAGCCTGCTTTTCCGGGGTTTTTTTTAAAAACACGGGGGTTTTACACGACGGACAGCCCTTTAAAATAGGATCTCATTGTATGGAGCGGAGAACAGCCCACCTAAGAGTACCATTCTTTGGAAGATAATAAGCCGAGCTCCATTCGGCCGGGGTGTCGACTTTGTGGTCTGATACAAATGCTGGGGTTTACGGGCACGTAGCTAAATATTGCAGGAAAAAACGTTGTGCTGCTGTGCAAACTCACCGCAAAGGATGCCTGCAAGAACACGAAAAGGGCCCAACGGGAACACGACATCTCCCATCGTGAAAGGTAGCTAGGTGCGGAGTGAAAGGTTGGGCCTGCACCAAAAAAAACTCCCCTACAAACCGCCACGCGACCCCCCCCCCCTCCCCTGAGGGTATCCATCGCCCCGGTGTGTAGCAAAAGCAAATAAAATTTTGCTCGCAGATAGTAAAATAGGAGTCACCCCCCCATCCTTTTAAATTAACGTATAAAAGTAGTTTTATGGGAAAATGATAGTGTAGAAACAATTGTGGGGAAAGGAGCAAAAGGGAAAGTATATATTGTTTTGGGGGTGTATGTTTTGGGTACGAGGATAAAAAGGGTCTGTACGCGTGATGTAAGGCGGGGGAAAGGGCGTGTGCGTATACGCAATTAAGAAAGACCACCTTGATGAAAAAAAAGAGAACTACACCATTCACTGTGGGGGGTTCTCATAAATTGTACGTTATCTTTAAAGTCGGGCGTTCAAGACGTAAAACAGGTTTTTTACAGATAAAGTTAAAGATAAAAGCAGAAAAACATGAAAATAAACAAAACGAAGAAACCAGTAAATGAATAGTATACAAAAGGAATTAAAACTTAAAAATACACATGATAACAACAGGGAAACATAAAAATACTTAATAAAACAAATGAAAAACGTACAATGAAAAAATAAAACGAATGATAAAAGTGAAATAGAAGCTGATAAAAGGAACAAAAAATAAAACCATACCAACAAGATAAGACACGAAAAAACGTAAAAGGGGCATTTGGGGAAAGCAAATAAGTGACCGGTGCTTTTTTCTGCATTTTTTTAAAGTCGTTTTTGCCGAACAAATATCCCGAAAAATTTCTCTTATTTCCTATATTAAAAAATCCCCCCGCCACTTAACTGGCAGGGGAAGCCTTTCCCGGGGGTTCCTAACTGTCGATTTAGCAGGACGTAGCAAATCCCCCCTTCTATTTTTTTGGCCTCCAAACGAAGTTTGCTTGCTTGCTTGCTTGAGATTTGCGAAGTTCGGCTTCCCCCGGGCCCCTTTTACGCGGGAACTTTGTAAACGAAAGACGTCATCGCATTCTGGTTCTTTCTTAAAACTTAAAAAAAATAAAAACGATTTAAAAAATTGTCTAAAATAAAAATCATGATGTTCAATAATAAAAGTAGAAATCTTACCGATTTTAAAAAAAAGAAAAAATAATTTCGAAAAAAGAACCTCCAAATGAATAAAATCAAAAAAATTCGAAAAGGAAAATAAAAATAAATTTAAGCTTGAATTAAGTAAATAAATTTGTAGACTTAACAATGAAATTTTAAACAAAAAAATATTAAAATACAAAAAAAAATAAAGGGTTGTCTAAAAAAATCTTTTTTATTTTTTAGGGAAACCCGGGCCAAAATACGAAAATCATTTTTAAAAAAAAAAACAAATAAAAAACTACCCCTTTTGGGGCAACACCATGTGCGGCCCTCCTCACTCGCGGGATAAGGGGCCCTTGCCCTGGGCCCCGGGCAAAGTACCACGCCGAAGTCCAGGTCCTGCATCTTGTCCAGATGCAAGGAACTCTGATAAAAAATAGCCCCCCCCTCATAGTTTTCCCGCGTGGGGGGCAAAACTTCGCCACGCCGTGACTCCACAGAAGTGTTGTCACCTCGGTTCTTTTTTTTTCCAAACCCCTTATTTTACTATTCCAGCCTGTAAAAGAGGTGGGTGAGAAAGATACTATATTGTTTATACCTCGGGGATGAACGTAAGGGGTTTTTCGCGAGTCGATCACTATAAGTGGCGATGCCCAGCCCAGCCCCCCCATGCCGTCTGACGTCCCACCCACAGGAATTCCCTAAAACTGCCGGGGGATTCCCCATCCCGGAAGCAGTGCACAGGATAAACCAATGGAAAAAAAATAAAGGAAAAGGGACGGGGAAATAAGAAGCATCGGGCAAGAGCTTGCTAAATTGAAAACAAATGTTAATAAAAAAAAAGTGATCTGTAACGGGGAAAATTGCTTTCAAAGATGTTAGTGATTTAAAAATACGAACAGGTCTCTGATCTATTACGCACATGCCATCCACGTCATCTGAAAACGTTGCGCAGTACAGTGAAATACGCCAAAGAGATGCCAGGAACGGGCGACTATGGAACATCAATCAGAACATTATATCAGGGATGGGTTATACTTTTAAAAACAAAGGGAAACGCGCAAATCTGTGTAAATCAAAAAGTTAAAACCGATATGTAATGCTGTACAAAAATATCAGATAAAGAGCTTCATCAAAAAAAATTTTGACCAACAGCTAAACCAGGGGGCGATGGGGGGCAAAAAAACAATTACTTTTCATGGGAAAATATGTTTGTCAAATGTAGAATTAATGACTTCTTTACTATATTCATAAAAAATAATGTTGACTTTTCTTTTACAAAAGCCCTCACATCACACTAAAATAAAAAACCCCCCCCAGAAATTTGGGGTACCACTTCCATACGAAAACCCGGCATGACAGGCCTATTAACTTATGTCAGTGACACCTCCGCATAACTGGTGCAAAACTCATGAAAGAAAGAGCAATATCGCATCTATATGTTCACGCCTCTGGGTTTTTTCCTCTTACATTGTATACGCAAGGGGTAAAAAGTTTTTAAACTGATTCACTCCCAAATTTCAGAATCCGACCAGTATTCATGGGAGATTTTAATGCTAGACATCATACATTTGGAGATCGCAATTAATGAAAAGACGGATTCCTACTTTGAGAAAAATAATCTATACCGCTATGATCAACGGAAACTCCGTGGCTGGAGCAGGCTAATTGTAAAGGAAAAGTCTGTGCATGGAATAAAACTCAATGTGAAAAAAAATAGGCCCAAATTTCTATTTCCCCTTTCCTTTAGCCCATTTTAAATCACATATTTATGACTGGGATAAGATTACAAGTAAAGTAAAATTTCCCCCTGGACATGGATTATTCAACCCTGGGTCTGTCCAAAAGGGAAAATTTTAAAGCAAAAATCACAAACTCGAACAAACTAAGTGGGCGGGGACTCTACCTATTGGGGAAAAAAGGATTAGGAGCTTTTATATCTCAAACAGGACACCACCCATACAAAATATTCATATCTTAAGGGTAACAAAAAACTACGGGAAAATTTAAAAATAATTTTTGAAAAAAAATCAGTTCTACGAACATTTTAAAAATACACCCATGTCTGAGGGATGGGGGGAATTAACGACTCTTTGGGAACAAAATAACATCCCCCATATCTGCACAGCAAAATGCTCCTTATCAATGGCTGGGCGTTCAATTGACTTACTTCCCAAATTTCAAAACACCTTGTCTTTTAAAATTGCTGTAAAAATTCCCTAAGACTGATTTTCGATCCGACCCTTCAGACTTAGCTGAATTACTGAGTGGGAAAAAACAAAGCACTGATCAAAAGGGAAAAATGCTCGCCCCGGTAGGATGGAATTTCTTTTAGTGACCCCGCTTTTAGCTCAGGGACTGGTAATCCCCTTTTGACCATACTGGGTTTAAATTTTTCCACAAGGGTTTTTGCCTGGCCCCCCGGACCGGAGTCTAATTATCCTTATACCGAAATCAAAAACTGCTAGATACCGCCAAATTTTCCCAAACCCCATGTGTTGCAAAATTCTAGAAAAGGGAAAAATTTTCAACGACCCGTACATGTTACAAGGTAAATTGTCTCACAGACTGTATGTATTTCTTTCAAGACGTAGCACACATTTCTTTGGAGAGTACTTTTCAAGCTCTAATCAAAGCATACTGTCTTTTTTGACCTTAAGTCCTTTTGCATTGCAAAAGGAAAATTTTTTCCCAGAACATTTAAACTTTGATCCGGATAAGTTATTGACTGGATTAGAATTATCTTTTAAAAGATCTGCAAGTGTCTTGTTCATGGGAATGAAATTTCTACTTCCAAACTTTTTTAACTTGGGGCGCCAAGGAGGAGAAGGGGGGGAAGGGAAAGGGGGGAGAAAGGGGGGGGGGAAATTTCCAGCTATCTTTTTCAACTCATCACAGGGGCAAAAATTTTGACCCTAACCAGGGGTCATATGTGGTAGCATCCTCAAAAAAGGTTCCCAAATTTCAACCTCAACCCCCCAAGGGGGCCCGGGGTTGAAATTTTTTATCTCGGGGGAAAAATAAAGGGCTTTTTTAAAAAAACCCAGTTAAAACCTCAAACTTTTCGTAGGGGCTCAGAAACTGCTAGTGTTTTTCTTTGGGTTTTTTTCGTTTTTAATGCACCATTTTTTCTTAAGGGGAAAAATCTTGGGTGGAAAAATTAAACCGGGGCCCCAAACCCGGTAGAGAAAGATCAATTTAACCCCCCTTTTGATTTTTTTAAATTTCTTTAAAGGTTTTTTTGGGAAAGTTTTTAGGGAAAAAAACAGAAAAAAATAGCTGGAGAGGGCAAAAAAAAAAAACCCGCCCCAAAACAAAAGGAAAACAAAGCGGGAAAAAAAAAAACAAGAAAAATTTAACATTATCTGTTAAAACAAAACCTGTAAAAACCCTTTCAAAACCCAAAACCACAGAAATAAAATATGAAGTTTGAGTGAAATCAAACAAACGGTTTAATGCCCAAAAAACTTTTAAACATCAAGTTTAAAATGTCCGGTAAAAAAAAAACCAATTGGGGTTATCCCAGGCTTTTCCCTTGATTTTTGACTTAAATCTTTTCACACAAATTACAAACGGGGGGATGAAAATTGATTTTGCAAAAATAAAGGAACCAACAAATTTTTTATGGCGATTTGGGGTTGAAGACGCCGGATTCGAAAAGGCCGATACAAACTTTGGTTACAAAAAACCCGAAAACCAAAAAAATTGGTTTACAAAAAAACCCAAGTTAATATATAAGGAAAAACCAGGTGGGCAATAAACCCAAAATTGGAGTGTTTTTGCCAAAACTTGGTAAGGGGGGGCTGGAAATCCAAAAAAAAATGTTTTCGAAAACCCAAATTTTTCAAGTGTGTTTTTAAAGTTTTTTTTTTTTTTTGCTTAACCTTCCCCGATGAAAATCCGCAAATTACTTTTTATTGTAGGGTAAATAAAAATTTGTTGATAAAGAAAAGAAATGAAATGAAAGAATGAAAAAAGATAATGTAAATTGTTTAAAAATTTAAAAAAATAATTTATAAAAAAAAAATAATTAAAATGTAAAAAATTAATCCTTAAAATGATAATAAAAAAATTTATGATTTGGAATAAAAGAAATGTAATATTTATGATATTTAAAACTTTATGCAATGGAAAGAATTTTAAAAAATGTAACCAATTTTTTTATTCATTTTTTTTATTCTTTTTTTCTAATCTTTTTAAGTAATTTTAATTATTTAATTTAAAATATATAATGATAAAAAATATTATAATTTTAATAAATTATTGTAATGATTATTATCATTATATTATTATATTATTAATTATTATAAAAAATTTTTTTAATTTTTCTTTTAATTTAAATTATTTATATTATCAAAAATTTTTTTATTGTTTTTTTTTTTTTATTGTTTTTTGATTATAATTTTATTATTTTTAATTTTGTATTATAAAATAATTTAAAAATTTCCATTTTTTTTATGCAATAATTAAAAAAATATAAATGAAAAAATAAATACCTTTTCATATTCATACCTCTTGGGTAAAATATTTAAATTGGATATTTCTCTACGGGAAACTCAAGGGGTTTTTTTTGTTCTTTTTTTTTTTTTTTTTTTTTTTTTTTTTTTTTTTAAAAGTTCTCGTTTTTCTAAAGAAACAATGCGTCTTTAATACACCTAATCCGAACTTTGCGGGAACTTGTGGGCCGAGTACAAGGCAAAAGGTTTAAAGGGTTTAAG